>NC_048409.1:15201285-15227777 GCF_013103735.1 Etheostoma cragini
GATAAATAAGACTTAAACCAGCTTAGAGCAGTTCCTTTAATGCCAATTACATGTTCCAATCTCTGTAATAAGATATGACTGCCTACTGCTATCCCTACTGCTTCTGGGTGATTAATAATTTATGCCTTGGCCTTGCAAAATCAACTGAGCAAATCCAAACCCCTAAGTCCAATGTTTACTGCCACTCTTTACTCTAAAACATGCATTAAATTAAATATACCAAATATGGTGCAGGAAGGAATTTCTACTCCCAGTTGTGGCTGATTAAAGTGCTGCAGAATTGAAATAAATTACCATCTTGATTGACAGGCAGCTTGTTACCAATGCAGTGGATCCATACATCAGCTGCTTCAGAATGCCACTCAACTCTCTCTTCCCTGGGAGGGTGAGCAATTGGAAAAGTGACAGGATGTCATCGCTCGCAAAGTCATAACAACAAAACAGCGCAAGTACAGCATTTTCTCCTCAGGCAGAGTGACAGACAGCAACAAAAGCCTCAATGGCTGACTTCCAATGGTAACCGCGCTCAGAAAATAGCGTTATGGGAACAAATTTTGGTCAATTTACTGTTCATCAGACAGCAGGTGAGACCCCCGCGGTCCATCTGCCCTGGACTCTCCGCTGCAGTAGACGTATTCCCACAACACGCCGTATTCGCTTGCTGTTTACAATGTTTTCTTGATTAGTGGGGATGCAAAGCGCTCAAACCAACATTAAACCAATGTAATGTTCTTTTAGCATATTCTTTTGTAGCTAATCCGTATGTAAAACGAGCTGTGACGTTAAATCGCCTGTTTCTCGTATTCTAAGGTGCCGTGTATGTGCTGGATATTTCCTTAATGGTGGTTAGCAATTAAGACGACTGACGGAAACGTTGTTCATATTTTGTCAAAATGTTTAGTATATGTGAATCAACCTACCCATGTCTTATTCGTAATAATACAGTGAGTGACACAGTTCAATTGCTTCATTTGAGCTTGTGAAGGTTTTATGTTTTCCAAACCTAACTTTGGCGAAGAAAAAGCAACGGCTGAGTTTACTTGACATCACTGGTTTGTTATTTTGCTTCGAAGTTTCAAACTGTGTTACAGCGGTGCATAAGTTTACATACCCATGCCATGTTGATTAAAAATAGGAATAAAAAAACCATCTTTTGTAAAAAGAGCTCAATGCCTTAATTAAAAAAAAATGAAAAATCCAATCTTTTAAGGACACCAATTTTCTTTGTGATTGAATAATGTATTGTAAATACATAAATGTTCTTCCTTAAAATACAAGGGGCATAAGTATACACAACCCTATGTTAAATTCCCATAGAGGCAGGCAGAATTATATTATTAAAAGCCGGTTATTTCATGGATCCAGGATGCATCCTGATAAAGTTTCCTTGACCTTTGGAATTAAAATAGCCCCATCTCATCACACACCCTTCACCATACATAGAGATTGGCATGGGATACTTTCCATAAAATCCCCTATCAATGCAAATCAAACCAGCTATTAGTCTAACTGAAATAAAACCCTGCCAATCTCTATGTATGGAATAACACCTATTTATTTACTATGCATTATTCATTCAAAAAGAAAAATGGTGTCCTTAAAAGGTTGGATTATTCCTTTTTTTTTTTAAGATCTATTTACAAAAGATGAATTTTGTATTCCTCTTTTTAGTCAATTTAATGATGGGCATGTAAACTTATGACTACCACTGTAAATCTGTTGGAATATGAAGTCACCTGCTCGTGTCAAATATAAAGCCGGAAGGGATGCTTGTAGAATGTGTTGGAATGACAGAGTAGGGGTCATAGTGAGTGAAAACATGATCAAAAATGCACATTGCAAAATGTGTTATGTATCCGGAATTGCTAGTTAGTTTTGTGTGATATCTGTGAAGCTGAATATACTCACGGTACTAGAACATTATACTCTGGTCCAAATACTGAAATATAGAAAAATAGAAACATAGCAAAATAGTCTGGAACATTGCACTCCAAATGGAGTGTTTATCACCTCTTGCCCAAATTATACCAGAATATCCCATGTCTTAATGGAAAATTTATATATTTGGATAAGGTCTTTTTCAGATTATCCAACCGGAATATGCTATTTACATGACCTCTATCAAAATCTGAACGTTGTCATATTCAGCATAATAGTGGAATATCGGTGTGCATGTAAACATACTCACTGTCCACTGTTGTAAAATCAAAGCCCCACAGCACACCATATGGTCAGCTGAGCATCAGTTGTCTCTGCTCTCTCATGACCAAAGTGCTGTGTGATTTGACCTGTCAGTAATGTGCAATGTTCCTTTAGAGAGAATTACTGAGGTGAATGACTGACTGTCCTCCTTTCTTCTCTGTGTCGGAAGCTATGAATTTACACAAGAGTCATAAAGAGGAGGGCTGTGTGCTTCTGTACGTTGTGCAATAATGTGTTAAATGTAATGTGTATAGGCCAACTGGAGATTGTGTAGCATGGTCTGTTTGTGTATTGTATACAGGCTTGTTCATTTAAAATGAATCAATGTATGTTATACATGTGTCTCATTCTGGAGTGTTGGTTTTGTGTGTAATGACGAGGGCCAAGTTTAGGGTAAGGAATGAAAGTTTCATAGACTGTCAAACGTGTGTGTGTGTGTGTGTGTGTGTGTGTGCGCGTGTGTTTAAGCAAGTGAGTTTCACGTTGTGTTGTGTGCCTCAGGTCTCTGCTCCTCTTTGAAGTGTGAGAGCTGTGTGCTTTTGATATGAAGGCATTTAATAAGCCTCACTCGCGTGTGTGTGTGTGTGTGTGCGCGCGTGCGTGAGTGTGTTTAGCACCAAGAAATCCAATCTGCCTTGCCCTCTCAATGTGAAATTGCCTATTTATGTGTGTGTGTTAATTTGAAGACATTCAATCAACCCTGACTACATACTCCCAGCATCCTCTAATGGGTATGTATGTCGTACAAAAACTCATGCACAACAATTTTGTATATCTTATAACATTACGGTGACCGCCAAACAGTCACGTGATTGTTATGTTTAGCCAACCGGTCACATGACAGTTAACTTCAGCACTCTGTACAGTTAAGTTTAGCCACAAAGGCAACTAACATGCGTAGGGTTAGGTACTTTTACATCTGAACCAATATCGATACTGATACCTGAAATCCGGTTCCCGGTTCCAACTGTACTTTCCCTCTGCAATTACAAAAAAATTATTTCAGTTGCAAAGATAGTTTCAAATCAATTCATCGTGTTTATTTTGAAAATTATGTCATTTATCTAGAATATTTTAACCTGACAGAAATTAAATAAAAATCCTGCCTCTCTCCTCCCAAATCCGTCTCTACAACCTATTGAACTGAAAATTGATTCAACTTTTATTCTCTTATTTGTATATTATTCTTTTACAGCCTCTTTTATTTTCATCATGCCCATTTTTTTATTATTCTTTACGGTTTTATGTAAAGCACTTTGATTTGCATTGTTGCTGGAAGGCGCTGTAGTAATAAAAAGTTAACCGCCTTACAACCTCAGCCTGTCAGTCATTAACCAGGGCATAGAAACCACTCAGAGGGAGTGTAACGTCAACAGCACTGCGACTGCTTTTGCCATTAATATTGTATCGCAGCGAATGGTGCATATGGTGTTTAAAAGGAAACATGTTTACGCCAACAGTGGGGGGGAAAAAGAACCCTCTTATGGCTACAACCCAGGATGAGAGACAGGCAGAGAGACTTCCAGTCTTACAGACAGCAGAATAGTAGAACAGTGTTTAAGCAGAGACCAGCGGACAACTTGGGAGACAGACTGACAAACAGGCAGGCCGACAGAGAGTGAGGCGGATATGGGCAGATGGATGGTAAGAAAGTAGCAAACCTAATCCAAACACATTAACTACTAATCAGACTTGTCTTTTTTGGAAAACAATTCCAATTCAAAGATCAAATAATGTAGCTAGTATAAAACAAGTATATATGCACACAGCCGCAATCCCTTTTGTCTTCTAGCCCCTTCTTTCTGTCTCTGAACCCCTTTTCCATTCATCTCCCAATTAGTGTTTCTTTTATTAGATCACTTTGGCTTAGAACTTCCAAATGACTACCTTTCCCTCTTTCTCTTCAAGCCTCTGGTTTTATTTCCATCTGGCAGTACCACTTCCAGCTTTCCCCCACCTTGTCTTTCATCTCTTCCCTGTTAGCCTCCCCACTCATCTCCCATTAGATCAGCCCGAAAGCTCTCTCTCACTCTCTCTGTTAAGCTTCCCTCTTTCTCACTCTCAACCTCCTGCTGAGCCCTTGCTCAGCAATCTTGTCATTACACGCTAAAAACACCTTTTATCAGATGAGACTTCAAAATGACACTTACCGCATGCCATTTAACAACATCCATATACAACGTACACCATCTCTGCTTTACACAAGCGCTGACTGACACAAGCCATGGATACGTGATCATGACTGTGTTTGGACAAACACACACACACACACACCCACCTACCCACACCTACCCACCCACCCACCCACACACACACACACACACACACACCATTCTTGTATTTCTAAAGCGTGTGATATTTCCAATCGATGCTGGAAGAGCTGACTATGGAGGAATTCAGTGTTTTGCTGAAGGACACTTGAGCAGGATGGATGGTCGCTGTCACGCAGGATTGAACACAGACGTCCCGCAGCTAAAAGGACTGTTTCCCAGCTCACTACCATTTGTCTCTGCACTGTCCGTGTGCTTCCAAGTGTGTGTCTGTGGAGTGTAGCAATGAGTGACAGTAGAGGTAGTCAGAGGAAGAGGGTATGTGACAGGTGGGACATGTAGTTCCTAAGGTAATGCAAGACCCTGCTATGGATACAATTACAAGTCTACCATCATGTGCTATACACAAATGCATGACTATTTCTGTAAAATCAGGGATTTTACCCAATCAAGCATTGGGAAAGTAGCTGCCTGTGTGTACACTACTATTTTTTCCCTTTTCCTCTTGAGCAGTGTAGTATTTACATTGTGTTTTTACTTTGGACAACACTGACAGCATGGAGTAATGTGCCCGGTAATTATCGACTGCACATCAACAAACATCTCAATAAAAAGTCACTTAATTTGGGCTACCAGATAAGAAACAGGGTCTACTGTGTCTGTATTTCCAGGTGTGTGTCCCGTTGCCCACACTGCTTTCTGTTTGTTAATCTCATTATTCTCTCCATCATCTTGGCTTTGTTGGCAGCTTAACACAGGAATGGTGTCAGGCTGGATTTGGATTCCTTTTAAGGAATTTTAACTATTTACATTTGCTTTCATTGGTGAAACACTGACTGTTCAAGCACATCTTACCCAAATTAACATTTAATTCATAAATTGTAAGTGGAATCTGCTTACTCTGTAGCAACTAAATTGAATACAATTTATATAAACTGCAAAAGACAATAGCATACATGCTGGATATGTGTTTAATTTCAGAACTTTAGGATTCTGTTGCCATAAGCAGGTTTTTTTCTTGCTTGATCCCTCTCAGTCTGTATTTTTCTCTTCAACTATTAACATCTCTTATGTTTTGCGTGCGTGCGTGCGTGGGTGCATTTCCTGATGAGGTTAAGCACACGATTAATGGGTCTATCTAAAAGCGTTCACACTGCACTCATCTCTACTTACCTAAACACGAGCACACACATACACACTCTTAACAACACACACATTTGCCTCTCCTGCACCTTGTCGCCCAGGGTAACAGTATGTAAAAGATATGAAGATGACACAGAGTCAATTAGGAGACCAGAGAGCTATGACTCTGCAGAACTCTATTAGTGAAGCACTGATCAGCTCTCTGTCTCAATGACTCCCTCCCTCTCTTTCCATCCTGTTATCCATCCTGTTATCTGCAACAGAGTGTGTGTGTGTGTGTGTGTGTGTGTGTGTGTGTAAAACCATTAGTAGTGCGCTGATCGTCTTGCAGACATACCATGATTCCTCAAATAAAGGCAGGGGCCTTTATTTACCTGAACAGCACAAGGTATCCAGCTTTTATTTGGTGCAGGCTTCTTTTAGAGGCAGGCCTTTATTTCTAATTCTGTTTGATAAGTATAATTGTTTTAAATAAACTATTTTAAATGAAAAGCCATAGCGTTCCAGTGGACAGAGGGCATTCATTTCTTAAACATTTGCAAAAATATCCCGATATACAACAAGAGCCAGAAGGGCGACAGAGCAAGTAGGGTCAGAAAAAAAATCAAACCCCACCACCGTGTCAGTTTAAACTCTGTAAATGTACCGGGTATTTATTTCAAATACAGGTACTACACTACTGCTGGGAGATTACGATAAGAGCATATAGTAGTAGCTGTTTGCAGCACACCAGTATCTGATTAAGGTTACAGACGGTAGCTAGCTAGCTTCGTTTCTAGCTCCAGGCTAACTTGTTTCCTCCCACCTCCAGCTAGCTTAGGTGTGCTCTGCTCCTGTCGGCTAATCTCGTCGACTCATCCTTCTGTTTCTTCCAGTCTCGGGTTTTCCAGGAGTCAATGTCAAAATGTCTAGCAGCATTTTCAGCCGAGTTGTCCTCCACACACTTTAAAACTCTTTTCATTTTGTTGTTGAAAAGTCCGTCATTCTCTGCTGTCACTAAATGAGACCCGTGTTACATCCAATGTAACTACTGGCATCTGCGGTCACCTGTACGTTACTACACACTACAACTGGCACATACAACCGGAATGACTAAAATACCGGTATGTATGTATGTATATATTCACTCACCTATAGGATTATAAGGAACACCATATTTATACTGTTTTTGACCCCCTTTCGCCTTCAGAACTGCCTTAATTCTACATGGCATTGATTCAACAAGGTGCTGAAAACATTCTTTAGAAATGTTGGCCCATATTGATAGGATAGCATCTTGCAGTTGATGGAGATTTGTGGGATTCACATCCAGGGCACGAAGCTCCCGTTCCCAAAGATGCTCTACTGGGTTGAGATCTGGTGACTGTGGTGGCCATTTCAGTACAGTGACCTCATTGTCATGTTCAAGAAACCAATTTGAAATGATTCGAGCTTTGTGAAATGGTGCATTATGCTGCTGGAAGTAGCCATCAGAGGATGGGTACATGGTGGCCATAAAGGGATGGACATGGTCAGAAACAATGCTCAGGTAGGCCGTGGCATTTAAACAATGCCCAATTAGCACTAAGGGGCCTAAAGTGTGCCAAGAAAACATCCCCCACACCATTACACCACCACCATCAGCCTGCCTAGTGGTAACAAGGCATGATGGATCCATGTTCTCATTCTGTTAACGCCAAATTCTGACTCTACCATCTGAATGTCTCGACAGAAATCGAGACTCATCAGACAAGACAACATTTTTCCAGTCTTCAACTGTCCAATTTTGGTGAGCTCTTGCAAATTGTAGCCTCTTTTTCCTATTTGTAGTGGAGATGAGTGGTATCCCAATGGGGTCTCCTGCTGTTGTAGCCCATCCGCCTCAAGGTTGTGCGTGTTGCGGCTTCACAAATGCTTTGCTGCATACATCGGTTGTAACGAGTGGTTATTCCAGTCAAAGTTGCTCTTCTATCATCTTGAATCAGTCGGCCCATTCTCCTCTGACCCCTAGTATCTACAAGGCATTTTCGCCCACAGGACTGCAACCCAAGGATAGCCTACATTTCATAGAAATACTGTAAAAGAAATGTTAATGAAGTCTGTCACTGGTAAGGATAATGATGAATGTACATACGAAGTAAAATAGTAATATATTGCTTTTTGTGTACATGAATCACTTTAGACATAACACCAGATGATCAAGGCCTGGGACAGCAAACACAAGCAGAAACAAAATCTCACATGGTACCTTAGAACACCGGCCCAGCTTCAATCTAACTACAGACAACTTTCTGCATGTCTTTTGACTTCACTTTTAAACTTGGACAGCCGACTATACTCTTCAACTCTAGACAGACCTTTATCCGCATCTGTCTGACCTATTTTTACACATTCAACTCTCAATGCAACAAATGTGTACTATCCATTTTATGAGGTGCAGGGTGCATAAATTCCAAGCCACAGCCCACTGTCCTTTGCTTTTCAAACTTTTAACCTTTTTTAAAACATATCTCCTCTTAAATCATGCATGACTGTACCTTCGCCAGTCACAGTCGGGGCAAATGGGTAAATGAAGCACACCTGTGTCTGCTCTATTTTTCTTTCCCCTTTTTTCCTCTTTCCATCATGTATGCTCTTTCAGTGTGTGATGAGGTTAACCAGAGTGCTTTCTTCCTTCCCACTCTAATCTTCTATCTCGGTTCCATATGATATTCTCTCTCTCTCTCTCTCTCTCTCTCTCTCTCTCTCGCCAACTCTGTAGCTAAGTTTCCACCCACTCGTCAATCAAATTAGCTGGCGTTCAGTAAAATAACTCAAATTAAAACCTGTGCCTAGATTAGATTAGATTAGATTAGATTATACTTTATTCATCCCACGACGGGGAAATTTTTGTCGTTACAGTAGTAATGACGTCACATGCTGTTTTGTAATCAAATTGGTATAGTGAATTGATTTTAGAAATGTTAAGGTGTTTCCAAATAATTTTCAACACTGAACTGCACAACATTCAAGCAAACATTTGCAAACAAAGTTTTTCCTGACAAAATGGATCATGCCGTCTACAAACAAATGAACAATATTGCATAAGTTGTATTAGTGCTTATGTGCCAGCTGATAGCGACATATTAAGCTATAATAAGAAAACAACTCCATCAACAGATTTAATGAAGATGCAACTTGCCTTTTATTTTCCGTCCAGCACCGCTGCGAGACAATTCTTTTTTGAGACATGTCTCGCTGTTTGAGTGCCTTCCATTTACTCCGGAGGATGTCCCACAGCTTGTCCTAACCTTTGTTGGCCATTTGCGTCGCAAGCTCCTGCTAAATTAAATTCAAAAGGTTTCTTGTCTCCTCGTTTGTCCATTTTTCTTTGTCGACACCTGCCCTGTGTGCAAACAGCGGAAATACTGGGCGGTAATTAACTAAAACTTCTTCTTTGTTTTGTGGTGAGTTGCAAGAATAAACATACCTAAAACTTATTTGCAAATCATTATTTTTTGGCAAATAAAAGTTCCATCATCGTTTATCGCATAAGTCGTCTATCAATCAAGATAAAATCTGATGAGACCAAACTTTTTTCCTTTAAGTCGATATCATTTTACTGTTTGCATAGGGGATTTTTGTATTCAATATCACTTAATTTGGATACAAACGTGTGGATGAAAACATAGCTTGTGTCTAGTCATGCGGCTGACAAAAAACCTGTCCTTATATCAATCGCTTTTGTCCCTTCTTCTCTTTTGCTCTCCCTCTTTTCTTCTTTCCATCAACCCACCCCTTTATTTTTTCCCTTTATCTTCTCTTTCCCTGACTGTCACCCCACTCCTCATTTTCCTCCCTCTGCCGTTATGTGACCCGTTGTGCGGTTAACAGCGAAGGCAAGCGGGGTAATTGCTGCCCACCAGGTGACTCACATGGTTCACTAAGTCTCTGACTTACCCCGACCGAGCTCAGATACACACACAGACACGGCAAAGACTCACAGGCTTTCACCTCCCATCCATGGAGTACATTCATAACCAGTAAGTACATCAACAAAACAAAAAAAAACAGGGATCAAGGAGCATGGCTCCCTCACATTAGGACACAAGTTAATTTAATGTTTAAGCATTGTTATGTTGACTTGTATAAGCTAAGTTGTTGCATAGGCAATTTTTCTTTTTTGTACGCCCATTACCTGTAGTATGAGCCAAGGATTACTATGATCTTAATTCAGTCATAACATAGTGTACCTTGCGTAAAAAAAACACCCTGTGTGTATAACACAAGAAGCCCCTATCCCCCAACACACACAGGTGTGGATTTCTCTTCAAGGTAAAATCAAAATCCATATGACGAATAAAAGATTCTCTACACAAACAAGGTCCCAACACACAGAGCAGGGTGGGAAATTTACTTTTTTGCCCACCAGCCATGGCATGTGGATACCCAATTTTACCAGCCAGTTATATGTTTTTACCAGCCACTTCTTCCGGAATTCAAATTTATAAAAGTACACTAGCATATTTTGAATTGTTTCAGTACATTATTTTGTATTATTAATACATATTTTATTAAAATAAGCAAATAAAAAGTGATGTGAAAAAAAAATAAAGCCTTTATTTTCCCACTCTGCTTCTGGGGTCCCATCTTTTCCAGCTGTTTGGCAGTGAAATTACTGATCACTGATATGACACTTGGATGACTCACTTTTATTGCCTCTAATTTAAGGTTAGTTGTTCCTCTAACGAACACATTATTTGTATTTTTTGAAGACAAGTAGGTTCGATAGTCAGTAGGCCTACAGTACATGGACTGGCCATTGAGACCAGACTTTAAGGGCACCGTAGTTAAATGGAAGTAGGTAAAAGTGTAATGTACTGCTCTTACCAGCAGCAGCATGTAATACTGTCTATTTCCAGAGGGTACTAAATGTACGTCTGATTGATGCCAATTTAGGAGACATCGCCCAACCCTCGTAGGCTAACGTGCCACTTGTTCAAAAAGTACCTTCTCTTTGTCTTTACTTCACCCTCAACAGTTGCCACTGCTGACTCCGCGACGGGCCTCTTAACACCGGGAATTAATGACACATTTTTTAAACCGATGTCACGGACTAGCGCTGGAAACCACTCCACCGGCCACTGTGGTTGGTACAAAAGTCAAAGTCACCCGCCACTTTGAAAAGGTACCTGCCATTGGCTGGTGCTAATTTCCCACCCTGACAGAGACACATGGGAAAAAGAAAAAAACAAAAACAAAATCTTGCAGCTTGCGTGCACACAAACATCACTCATGTAGGATAAACACACACCTTAAGGAAGGTGTGTTGAAAGCAAAGCCTGAGCAGCCGTGTGGGCTGCAGAAAGTGTTATCAGCATCAGACAGTTTGAGTTCCAGATAATTGAAAGGAGTTGTGGAATCTGTCTCACTATGTCAAACCACCACACATACAAACAAACACACACACACACACACACACACTTCGGAAAACCAGCTTCAATTACTTGTCTTTGCCCTGTCGTATTATACAGCTCTTAAGCTATCCAAAGATATTCCACTGCACTGCGTATGAATGATAAACAATTGTTAAAAACTGTAAAAGCTGTTATGTTATTGCCAAGAATCCACAGTGATATGATGCTGCTAGTTTTGCTCGTGATGCAAGAAGTGTTGTCACGTAGAAATAAAAGTTTTAAAATAAACTGTTTTCAAATGTGAAGGTGGAAAACGGTATTCAGCTTTTCTCATTGTCTCATCTGCTGAGATTTGTTTCCTCCGCTGTTCCCTCTTTTTGGGTCTCTTTCCTTTGCGTTAATCTCATTCAGGAAAGAAAATTGTTGTCACTCAAACACTGTTCTCAAGTAACTTGTGTTTTCCTCTGCTGAACCCGTCTAAACGATTTGGGCAAAAAGTTCAAGCCCTCCCTACCTCTTGAACTACATTAAGTGCCTCTGCCAGAATGTCTGCTTGAGAACTTCCCCTGGGTTTGACTTTCTATTGTTTGACCACCAACAGTAGAAATCTTTGGATCTTTGCCCCTGTACCAGATGTTTTGAGAGGAAGCAGTTGTGCGGAGAATAAAATAGAGCAATGCGAGATTTACTTAAATTGGTGAGTAAAACTTGATAACAGTCTACTTATTCACACATCACGCATACATTTGCAAATTGGCCTTCCCAGAATCAGAGAGGCACAAAATCGGAGTGATGGTATTTCAGAGTGTGTGCAGAATTACCACACAATAAACCACAAGAGGGTATTTTTTTAAGTGATTTTACAACTGCTAAGAGCTGTCCGTAGGCTGTGCAGTGAGAAACCCTCAGTTATTCTGAAATCACTTTAGTAAAGCCTGAAGTGGAATATTGCTTTTTATGTAACAAAGGTTACAAATAATAATGCATAAAAAGAGTCATGTTCAATTCATGTTTTATGCTTTCAATGCAAAAAAAAAAATGAATTAAATTCTGCCACTACTACCCGCCAGTTTCCGTACCACTAATCATTTGAAAACACAACGACTCAGACAGACATCCTCTCCTGTCGTCTATCACATTTCAGGGCTTGATGCGGTCAACTCTGGATACTGACTGGACTCAATGTGAAGAGCCAATGTCTTCACACTCAAAGCCTTTCACTTTCAAAGCTTTCAGACTGGCCCAACAAACTCAGACTACCCCTGATGGATTCAAACAGTCCTGTCAGTTTTTTCTGTTGGCACCCATGAAGTATAACAAAGCCTTAACTCCACCCCTCCCCCATCTGTCTCTCTCTCAATCTACTCCTCCAGCCTCCTGAAACTGCTCACTTTCCTTCTGTTTTCATTTTCTCATATATCTCCTGTAATATTTCCTTTCTTTCTTCCTTTCTTAGTGTTAGTGAACCTGTTTTAGGGATGCACAATTATGGCCAAAATGATAGTCACAATTATTTTTTATCAATATTCAGATCATGATAAATTAACTTGATTATTTATTTATTTTAACCAAAACTAATTTTATTGTCATAGGCTATTTGTATCTGCTTTCACATGAATACTTTGCTACATTCGTGTGTGTACAACTTATGTTAAAGTTGTACACACACACACACACACACACACACACACACACACACACACACACACACACACACACACACACACACACACACACACACACACACACACACACACACTCTCTTATCAGAGCTCGCACAAGTCCAGGACTAGAAATCACATCTCTATATTATTCGGCTGAATGTGGATACAAAATTTATACACCTTTGTATTTTTTCCAAATCAGGCTAAATGTTCAGTTTTAACTCAGAGCCACTTAGCTCCTTTATTAAAACTGATTGGCTTTAAAATAAAATGAAAAGATAATGTTTACTTCCCAGATTGGAATATGCAGCTGCAATAAATGTAAATGAAAATGATCTGAAATAAAAAGCCTAGGATATATTAATTATCTCAGAGAAAGCTCATTCACTTTCCATCAACATTAAAAGACTAAACAAGACAGAGATAGAGGAGAAGTGTGATGGACTGAAGCGTATGACAGAGTGACGGCTGACTCTTTATGAATGGGTTCAATGGCGGGTCACTAAAGTTACACACCGTGTGTTTTAAATGTCTGAATCGTCACTGCGCTGCACTTTTATGAAATATGATATTCTGGCCATGGGTCACATTTCTTGCCCAGGTCAAGCAGGCTCCGTCTCACACACTATTACCCTACCAACTCAAGTTAGTTGCATTCAATAACTTCTTCTGTTTTTTTTGTTGTGGCGCCAGCAATAGCAAAGTTACCAGCAGAAACACTAGTACAAATACAGGTTTCCCTCTCATGCTTAACAACATACACCTGTGTTAATAACACAAACTGTGGACAAATGTCAGCAGCAGCCATGTGTGAGTAATGGTGGCAAGGCTGCGCAGAGAGTAAGAGAAGAGATCCAAACACAGGCAAGGCTTTACAGAAGAAATGATTAATATAAAAAAAACATTGCTTTATTTGTGGAGAGGCAGCGGAAGTGAGGATGTTAGGTGCACCGGTACGACCTAGAAAAAATGTTACTCACACCCTAATGCCCTGTGAGCTAACAGACACTAACTAGCACTGGTCACTGCTGAAAAACAACAAAATGTTGTATTTACCAGTAAACTAAACTGTGCGGTGCAGGGAACAACTCTGACTGGAACATGGTCAGACAGTGATTTAAGGAGCGGTAGATTGTCTTTGCAAAAAAAACAACTCCTGAGCGTTTTATGAACGGAATGACCCATTTAAAATGTTGCTTGATCACGCAAATTTGATCCTGGGAAGCCAAAATCGTGATTGTGATAAAAAATAAGATTAATTATGCATCCCTAACCTGTTTCTGTCTGGATTTGGTTCATCTTAAGGCTATCCATACTGTAATTGAGATGAGACCTCAGTGGATCTCAACCAAAATACAAATTGCTCCACTGCTGCTACTGCCTTAAATAGCCCCTATTATGCTTATTTTCAGGTTCATAATTGTATTTAGAGGTTGTACCCATATAGATTTACATAAGTTAATTTTAAAAAAGCACCATATTTTTGTTGTACTGCACATTGTTGCAGATCCTGTTTTCACCCTGTGTGTTTGGGTCTCTGTTTTAGCAACAGAGTGAGACATCTCACTTGCTTTAGCTACAGAGTGAGACATCTCATTTCTATACAATCTTTATTGGGAGTCGCACATGCTCAGTAGCTAGGTAAGATCACATCAGCTAGCTAACGGTTTCTCAAACTTTGGTCAGTACAAGGCAGGATTAGCTGGGAGACTTCTTCTAAACAAGGGTGCACGTGTGGAATACCTGTGGAATACCTGCAGAATGGGAACATGGAAGTAGTTCTTTTGTAGATTATGGTGAACTAGTGTGTGTGGTAGCAATGTTTTGCCATTAAGAACAAGCTAGTATGCTAGCGCCAGCATGTGCTACTGTTAGCCACCTTGTCTCGGCAAGTGATGCAGAAAGCCGTGCAGATTTTGAACAGCTCACCCGGAGACTGAAGGCAAAGAACATTCAGAAACCCATATCTTACTCAAAACAGTAGTTTTTTGTTTTTTTTAAGTTTCTATGCGTGTTTTTTTTTTCATAATATGGGCACTTCATATATGTGTGTGTGTGTGTGTGTGTGTGTGTGTGTGTGTGTGTGTGTGTGTGTGTGTGTGCAAATGTCTGAGAGAAGACAGCAGCTGGACAAAGGGATGAAAATAAAAAAAATATGGAAGACATCTTCTAGACTCCCCATGGAGAAAGTAAAGCAGGAGTGGATTTGGAGAGGAGGAGTAAAAAAGGCAGAATAGACAGACGGAGCTGTATCCATCCATCTCGCATCTTAAATGCAAACAGACAGGGGACTGAAAGAACAGGAAGGCGGGATGTTAAAAATGGTTCAGGGGCGAGAGAAGTTGACTGAGAAAAATGCAGGCAGGTACAGAAGACTGAGAGATGGGAGGAAATGTCAGGAAAAAACAGATGAGAAGAAAGACAGCAGTGAGAATGCAGACAAGGTGAGAGAAAGTGAAACATGCAAAATCTAAAGTAAAATGGTCTTGACCCTTAGGGTAGGGTTTGTATTATACTAGCTAAATAAACTTTATACTTTTACACTATATCCTAAATAATTAAAACCTTAAATGCATTCTGTCTTCTATTGGTGTCTTATGCATTCGACAACATATCCACTTTAAAAGGTTTCGAGTAGTGGTTTCCAACAAAGTATACTTGTACCCAAAGGTGGGTAGTAACGAGCTACACTTACTTGAGTAAGTTTTAAAAACAATTATACTTTTTTGGAGTAGTTTTAAATCCCTATACTTTTTGGATTTGTGAAGAAAAAACTGTACTCTTACTCCGCTACATTAGGCTACAATACAATAAGCTTGTTAATTTTCTTTTACCTCTTTTATATTCTATGCATCATTGTTAGTGTAAGTGGAATTGTTAGTATGTAAAATAGCTATCGTAGCCTAATTATCTTTGTGGAGGTTTTTAATACTCAAATGCTTATAGATAATTTGACAGTTTTTTCTTCTGTCTGTCTAATGTTACTTTTTGAACCCGTGCATGGTGTTAATATGTGCTTATTGCTAACACTATCTTCTCAATTAAGTGTCAGTTAAAGTTAGCTTAAGGTTAAGAGTCTGAGGACAGCTCACATACCGGCGAGTTTGCTCGACTGTATCATTTAGCTACGTAACTGTCACTTTATGCAATAGAAAAGCGTTTCAACCGCTGTCGGAGTAAAGGAGTGCAGCAGGCGCTGTGGAGGTGTTTACCTCACGTTGTGCAAACCGGGAGCCGCTTGCAGCGCATTGATCCACTCAAGCTGTCCTCGGCCGCTCTCTTTTCCCCTCTCACTCACTCTCACACACGTTTACATGCCGGTTTTCTCCGTTACACAGGCGTTGTTTTGATTCTAATACCTTAATTGTACTTAACAATGACATTGTTGAGCTAAACATTTACCTGTTTTCTATTTTTACAGATCCTTGTGGTGTGAGGATGCTGTGGAAGTGGAAGTATTGTGAGTTTATGTGTAAGAAAAGAGGTTACCCTTTAAAACATTATTGGTTAAAACACATACTATGGTAGAACTTTTCCATTTCCCTGCTTACACCATATGTATGCACATTCAACTCCATTAATGCACTTAAGGTCCACTTAGCAAAGATTCAACAGAAAACGCAAGGTGCACAACTGAGGAAAACTGCCTAAGTAACCTTTCACTCTCATGTGATTTTTCTGCACCCTGCACAGAAGCAGTCTCTAACTCACCTGTGCAGTACACATTTACTCGTGTCCTCTGCAAGGAAAACATTGGTATTTTTAATATTGGGCATGATGTTTTTCATTTAAACATTTCAAATTATATAAAAAGGACATCCATGGATGTTTTTCAGCACTACTTTGCAGATGGCATAGCTGACTTGTATAGTTGTTTTTTTTCCCAGGGGTTTATGGAGTTTAGCCGGATTGTGGGCAAGAACCTCAAGCAGGAATTCTATGAGCGCATGGATCGGCACAGTTCTTGTCTCCTCGAGTTATTTTACACATTATGTACTTGGTATTGTTTTTTACAGGTTTTGTAAATACACCTTAGCAAAATGCTAATCTATTAGTTGTATAATTCAATCAAAACGTTGTTTGGTTTGTTTGGTTTGTTTAAGTGATCCGAACTCAAGTGCTCAGAGGGCTACCTATCATCCTTGGGGACAACCACATAAAGCTCTTCAAAACAGGCTTTGTAAGTAAGCTCTTGCTTTCTTATAATTTTCACCATTATTTATTTTTCACCATAACACTCTTATATTGATTAAAGTTGTTTTTCCCATGAGAAATATAATGTAATAATTGTGCTCGCTTGTTATTCTTTAGGAATCTGATGATTATTCTTTTCGTGACCATGACATTGGGATCCTTCTCATTAGCGTGGAGGTGCTGTGCTCACAAATTCCCAGCATCTAGGTCCAGCCTTGTTGAAAATCATTAATGAGAGAGAAGTTGTGGT
This sequence comes from Etheostoma cragini, assembly GCF_013103735.1. Classification (NCBI taxonomy): domain Eukaryota; kingdom Metazoa; phylum Chordata; class Actinopteri; order Perciformes; family Percidae; genus Etheostoma; species Etheostoma cragini. The sequence continues at coordinate 15,218,384 of NC_048409.1, forward strand.
GGACAACATTCAGGATCTGCCAAAAGCAATATGCATTGTGTTGGAACTCAGTGACTTCAGCTCTCTACAGGATGTGACTTGTGTGAAAATTAAAACTAAGAGGACAGACAACACACAGACACACACACACACAACACAAAAGGACAAAACACTCAAACACATATAACACGGTCAGCACACAAACATACACATAGACACATAATTGTTTCAATTCAATAGTTTGTAGGGCTGCACAATTATTCAAATTTGAATCACGATTTTGGCTTCCCACAAACATATTTGCGTGATAAAGCAATATTTTAAAGGAGTCATTCCGTTCATAACATGCTCCAGTTTTTGGGGGGGGAAAAACCAATCTACTGCTCCGTAAACCACTGTCTGATCATGTGCCAATCAGAGTTGTTCCCTGCACCGTGAGCTTAGTTTCTAGATGTAGACAGTCAATAGGATGGAGTAAGCCCCGCCCCAATTCACTCACACACAGCTCCCAGCAACGGAGACACAGTGGCAGTCCACACTTCTGACAATTGTCCACACTTTAAATTGTTATTAACACATCTGCATATTGTTAAGTAAGAGAGGCAAACCTGTATTTGTACCAGCTACCGCTAGTAACTCTGCTATTGCGGTGGCCACAGCAAAAAACACAGAAGAAGCTATTGAGAGCAACTAACTTTAGTTTGTAAAGTAATATCCTGTGAGACGGAGCCTGCTGGACCTGGGCGAGAGGTGTGACCCATGGGCAGAATATCATAGTTCGTAAAAATCCAGTGCAGTGACAATACAGACAGTCTGTTACTGTTGTTGAAGACAAGTGAAGGACCTTTCCCAGAGACAATATATATATATCCTAGGCTTTTTATTTCAGATCATTTTAATTTACATGTGATGCATCTGCATATTCCAAGCTGGGAAGGAACACTGTCTTTGCATTTTATCTTAACCCAATCTGTTTTAATCAAAGAGCTAAGTGTCTTTGACTTAAAACTGAACATTTAGCCTGATTTGGAAAAAATACAGAGGTGTATATATTGTGAATCGCTATTCAGCCGAAAAATACAGAAATATGATTTCTAGTCCTGGACTAGTGGAAGATCTGATAAGATGTGTGTGTGTGTTTGTGTGTGTGTGTGTAGGTTTAACATAAAAGTAATGTAGCACAATATGGATGTACAATATCGATTTATTAGCAGGAATGTAGCAAAATATGGATGTGAAAGCAGATGCAAATAGCCTAGATCTATCCTAGGCTATGTATTTCAGATACTTTTCATACAAGCTGTATATTTCTCAATCTGGGAAGGAAACCCGGTTTTTACATTTCATTTAAATCCCAATCTGTTTTAATAAAAAATGAGCTTGTGAAAAGTGTCTTTGACCTTAAACTGAACATTTCAAACAAAAAATATAAGTATATATCGTGTATTGCCACTCAAACGGAAAATACAGACATGATTTTTAGTCCTGGACTAGTAGAAGATCTGTAGCACAATATGGACGTGAAAGCAGTTATGAATAGCCTATAGCCTATTTATATCTGCTTTATGTAACAATAAAATGTGTTGTCTCAATATTGATCAAAATAATCGTGTTTATGATTTTGCCCTTAATCTTTATAGGGTGGGCCTGTTGATGTTGACCTGATGTTAAGTTTAAGCACACCAAGATTTGCTGTGTTTTGCCACTTAGGAAAAAAATGCATTGGAGCATTTAGAGGTTTCTTTTTTTCTATCCACTTTAACTGAAACAATGTTTTATACCATATTTAAAAACAAACAAATAAAAGCCAATGAAATAAGAGGAAAATACAGTAATTGTAATAAATGATGAGCAGCAATAACAAGTCATAATAGCTAGTTTTAGCTAATGATTTTTAATACACACTACTAATAAATATATATACTAAACTTAATGTTCTAAGTTAATAGTACTCAACATGTTTAGTGTAAAAACTAAAGTGGGATATGGTAAGGTGTTTCAACAGGTTTAACACAAAGCTAAAAAGTTTCTTTAAACTGGATAATGAGACCTTCCATGACATATTAATGACAGATTATGTTGTTATTATTAATGTCAAGTTGTCACAACAAAGACATTGACAGGTTATATTTAGCTGGGCTTAGTTTCTTTGGCAAAGTTTTTTTGTTCAAGCTTACCTTTATCAAATGTCCCTTGATTTATACAGAAATGTCAATGAAAATAAGGATAGGAGCAAATGTTTTGGTTTCCACTGTCTGCTGTGTTTAATAAATTATTACAGGTCCCTAGATATTTCTTATAGCTATTTATTTTTGCAGGAGAAGAGTGTCTTATTTTTAGACATCACTTAAAGAACTCCACTGGTAGTCAAAAACAGATCGGGTTACTTGCTGTTTTTACGTGCTGGAACTAATATTGCAATGGCTGCATCTAACCCTCCCTGCTAAACTTGTATGATACGATTGGCCTGGGGGACCAGCTTGATATTCTTTCTCTGAAAGCCCTACCCAGCATTTTAAACCACTCTGAAAACTCCAAAACTCACAGAATGTCAGCCATGGTTTCAGAGTGAGAATGCAGACTTTCTCTCACCAACCAGTAGTTACAGCACAAACTGCCACAACTTAAATGGATTTTTAAAAATTGTGGATTTATTGAGTCATGTCACCCACTTCTAAATGGGAATTGAAACACACCGCAAAAATGCTGCAATGTTTTTTCATGGGACAGCTAATGGAATAATCTGGGATCCCAGCGTGACATACAGTAAATAAATGATCTGTGTAGCAGGATAGACTGAATGTGATAACCTTCTCCTTAGGGTTTCCAGCTCCTCACAGATTAGCTGTGTGATCTGCAAAAAATATCTGCAGTAGCTACCACTTCATGCCAGCAGCACCTTTTGACTTTTACAGGATCTGGAAACAGCTAGAGTTTCCCCCAGATAGAGTACCAATGTATATTAATCTTAGTTTCTAGTTTTCATGTTAGTTAGATGGCACCAACATTTTTGCCTAATCATAACTGGTCTGGCAACCCATGGGCCAATGTTTTGTTTCCAGATTTGTGTGAATGGATACTTAGGATTTGGGGGTCTGGGGGTGCACCCCCTGAACATTTTGAGCATTGAAGACTCCAGTTCCTGCATTCAGGTGAAATTGTATGCATCTTTTTTTTTTGTTATCTTCTTCTGAATCAATTTATGCCGAAAACATATGTAAAGGGAAACAAAGATTACAGTACAAATAATAAAACATAATGGAATATATTGCTGTCAGGCTTTCAGGCATTCTGTACTGCTTGTGTCTATTTATTCTCCTGTAGATTGACTTTTCTAAATATCTGAGTCAGCACACATTTTAGGGCTGCACAATTAATCAAATTTTAACTTTCTACTCACACCTCCGGCAGAGCTATTCGTGCATCCCTGTAGAGGCTGGGGGCATTGAACCTGAGTGGACAATGTTTATGGAAGAGTCATCAGAAGAAAACCTCTTCTAAGTCCTCACCACAAAAATCAGCGTTTGAAGTTTGTAAGTGAACAAATAGACAAGCCTGATGCATTGTGGAAACAAGTTCTTTGGACTGATGAGGTTAAAATAGAACCTTTTGGCCGGAATGAGCAAAGGTACATTTGAAGAAGAAAGGGCATAGAATTTATTGAAAAGAACCTCTGTCCAACTGTAAAGCATGGGGGTGGATCAATCATGCTTTGGGTTTGTATTGCAGCCAGTGGCACAGGTAACATTTCACGAGTAGAAGGAAAAATGGTTTCATTAAAATTTCCGCAAATTTTGGACGCTAACTTGATGCCATCTGTGAAAAAGCTGAAGTTAAAGAGATGATGGCTTCTACAAATGGATATTGATCCTAAACACACCTCAAAATCCATGGTGGACATCAAGAGGCGTAAACATAAGGTTTTGCAGATGCAAAATGTATGCAAGATGTTTTCTGTTATTTTGAAAGTGTAAATGATGGAAATAAAATCTAATTTTTTGTGACAAATTATACAAATGTCTAATCTGTCATTTGATGCCTTTTGGTAATTTTTCCTTTTTTTCTTGGCTTCTTTATGCACATTAATACAAATCCTTACCTGGGGTGCCCAAACTTTTGAGTCCCACTGTATATACAACAAACAACTTCAACTTAAGAGGACTGTAGCACAATATGGATGTGAAAGTAGTTATAACTTAGATTTAGACTTCTCTTTGTTGATCCTTTGGGATGACTCCCGCAGGAAATTGAAAGTTCCAGCAGCAGTTTCAGCAAGAACAAAGAAATAATTAATAAAAAGACAGTATAGAGACAACAAAATACCAAAAAAAATAATAGCAACAATAAGAACATTCGTCAAGTAAACAAAGAAAAGACCATAAATTATTATTAAAGTGTCAGTGTTTAGTCCAGTGTTAAAAATTATTATAAAGTGACCAGCGGTGAATTTAAGTCCAGGTGTGTATGTATGTATGTATTGTATGTATTGTCCTCTCTGCCCTATTTCCTCCTCCCCCCTAGTGACAATAAAAATAGCCTATGTGACAATAAAAAATTGTTTTGGTTAAAAAATAGGGACCCATCTGCCGCAGCATGCCCACAGCAGAGCGCTTCCATTATTAAGCTAAAGCTGTATAGACCGCGGAAGGCGCGCTGCAGCAGCTCCGTTGTCTGAGCCGCTGCTCGTCTCTATTTTTACAGCGAGAGTTGACAGTAAGTGACGCACAGGTCTGCTTCAGAGCTCTGTGTGTTTGAGTCTGACCCATAGACTGGAAATATCACGGGAATGGGAAAGTTTTCCCCCAATCAGGTTGATGAGTAAAGGTGGGACTGAGAGGGGGGGCCCTTGGATGATCATGTTTAATAAATGTTTTACTTTACTTGCCATTCTAATTTTATTATTAATGGGAAATAGACCTAAGGGCGACACACATATTCGTCACCTAGGTTGCCTATAGCAATCGCCGGCCCAGGGTAAGCATTAGTTTTGCTGTTGTTTGGCAAAACCAAGGCTTCTGCACCTTTTCTTGACTCCTCCTTATTCCAGGTTTAGATAATCTAGCTGTGACGGGAGACTTCTGGTCAATTTCAGGTTATTTAAGAGAGAAAGAGCGTTCCTATTGGCTGTTCTGCGCATGCATTGGATGTGCGATAGAGAGCAAGAGGTAAAGGAGAGCTGTAGGAAGAGGTCTCACTCCACTTCAAATTCTCACTCTTTTATTTTTTTTAATTCTACACACTGCTATAGCAGTGTAGAACCGCAATTCTCTGCTCAGCATGTGTAAACATCTTGATATACTTTGTTTTTTCTAGATTGGCTTCAAAAAGATGGGAATAAACAGAATATTTGAAATGAAAATGCAAAAATCAGGGACCATCCAATTGCTTCACAGAGTGTGTATTACTATGAATAATCGGATCCTGGCACATACAATTAATCTCTACATGTACGTTCTGAAAATATTGAAAATCATGTGGTATAGGATACATTTGGCTGTTTTCATGCATGAAACTATATACATTAATGATACTGCTTAAAGGGTAAGTGCTTTGAGCCAGGTACATACTTTTAATTGTGATTGTGTATTTGTTGGTCCCCATGTGAAAGTCTTTGCTGCTTGAAGTGAAAGAAGCCCTCGCTGATGAGACTAAAAAATAAAGCCTTTAAAGATTTTGCAAATGAATGTAGTTATTGATAAATCTAGAAATATTGGTATAAATTGCATGGTACAAAAGCCTGCTGCTATGGATACCTATCTATGTCCCCATGCAGAGATAAGCACATGTTGAAACCAGAAATATAAAAATTATTTTTGTCTGATTAATCTCTGTATGAATGTAAATGTGTGTGTATATAACACATACAATAACAGAAAAGAGAAAAACAGTCATCCAAAAAAAAAAGTCTAATCCTCGAAGCTTCACCATAGATTCTTGCCAGGTTTGTTCCATGGGTTGTCAGATTGTGATAATTTTTGATAAATGTACAGGGAACATGCTGGCTTAATTTGGAGGTTCTTAAAACACTTCAACCCACGACCCACATGAACCTTTTTTCTCTGGTCCAAAGACTAAAAAGTGAGGTTAAATATAATATGCACATTGGTACTCTTGCCATGTGTAATAGCGCCAAAGGTAGGAAGCCCTTGGAGCTTGATTGAAGCAAGTCGAGGCTGGCAGAAATGGGTGAAATGGCTCCCAAAAGGTTACATTAAATGTGAACAACCAGGGCTTGACATTAACTTTTTTGCTCACCAGCCACGGTGGCTAGTGATTTTCCAAAGCTAATAGCCACTGAGCATTTTCACTAGCAGCTTTTTTGTGTAAAATTACCTTTTTGTTCAGTTTAATTTGAATAAAGTTGACTATGGTGTGCTACAATTAACTTGAAGAGCCAGATTAACAGCCCTTTTAAATGTAAATGAGCAATGAAAATCCCTCTGCTACCGGCACGCGTCCTCTGTGATGGGAAGCGGAGCACACACACACCAAATGTCCTGCTTAATTGTCCTGCTGCGCGCTCTCTATGTAATATACTACACAGACGCAACTGTTGCCTCGACTTGCCATGTCACGTGGGGCGCTGAACAAAGCTCATATTTTAAGGAATTGCTGCAGCTTCCTGGTCTGATGAGCCATTCGGGCCACCGTACTGGGGCCGTGGGCTGCACACTGGGTCACAGATGTGTTCCTGGGTTGGGCAGCAGCATGGTGGCACAGCACTCCAGCCACTAGTGCTACAATATGAAGGTGGCTAGTGAGAGTCAAGAGTGTCATAAGCCCTGTGAACAACTGATGAAAAAGAGCATGTGGGACATTTGTCTGTGTGCTGTAACTAATGTATTTTTATGTTAATCTAATCCTTTCAATAGCTTTCATGAGTATGAAACGCTGATGTAGTGCTATTACAACAACAGGCCTGCAGACCTGCTGAGTACGAAAATGTGCATATTGCATTCACACTTTTATGAATTTCATGCAGTGTCACGGTGATGCCAACACTGAAATAACACAAGTACTCCACAGACAACAAATCAGAGAGAGGCTAGTCTTTGATAGAAATGTAATTCAACTACGTTGAAATGAGGAATAAAAGCCAATGCAGCTTGCAAAAGCCTTTGGGGATGTTCATTGTGTCCAACTCTCAAACACAGACCCAGTGATGATTTGATGGCCCCTGCTTTCCGGGATACACGTTTTCTTTTCTCTTGTTTTGACTAGACATGTCAGTGTCAATTTGATGATGTTTTCTGCATTACTTTAGATAAAGATTAAAGAATTTATCCGTAGATGTATCTGTACTTACTCTATTAGAAAGGCAAGAAATAAACCACCATAGGGTTAAGATGATATGACGCATTCCATGAGATAGAGTTTACTGTGTTAAGATAAGTTGACTTACAGCGGCTCCAGAACGTTAACACACTCATGCTAAAATAATACATTTTCTTTTATCGTAATGCCTTAATTTAAAACAATTAGGATAATCAAACCTTTTAAGGACACAAATTCTCTTTATGAATTTATAATGTATTGTAAATAAATGTTCTCCCTTAAAATAAATAGGGCATATGTATACACACCCCTTTGTTAAATTCCCATAGAGGCAGGCACATTTACATTTTTGAAGGCCAGTTATTTCATGGCTTCAGAATACTCTGCATCCTGATAAAGTTCCCATGCCCCACCCACCACCACCACCACCACCACATCATCATCATCCCATACCCTTCACCATACATAGAGATAGGCATGGGGAACTTTCCATAACCTCATAATTCCATATAGATTTATTATATATACATACACACACATAATAATTACATATTTAAAGTTTAGGTATCAGTGATTGAGTTGTGCTTGGTCACACCATATAGTGCACATGGAAACTACCACCATTGAGTATTTAATAATGCATGGAGTAGTGTTTAAGAGATTATGACTGATGTAGTAATGCTGCAGGCAGCACTATTAGGCTAGGAGGCTGCATTACTGTGGGGACAGCCAGATAGTCTGAAGAGGATTACATAATACCACCAAAGGAGAAGTGACTTATGCAGAGATATGACTAATGCACTTCCCTAAAGGCAATGAGCCACTGGCTGGGAAATAAAACCTATGGAACTGTGTCCACAAATCACTTTTATTTATTTTTAGCAAGAAGTGCCCAACAGCTGCTTTGGGAGGACACTGTCGTCTCTATCTTTAACTGGAAAGGTTTTAGCTTTCATCAGCTGGCACTGAGGTGCTAGAACACATGGAGACTTCTCTGTGCTGGAAACAGTTTCTGTAATAAAAAGGGAGTGACAACGTAAGAAGACGTCCTCAGGGGGAAGTATTCTATAGCCTAAGGAGGAGAATGACACATGGCCATGTAGGAGCTCTTTCATCAGGCCATCAGAGATTATAAGTAACATACAAGCATAAAAACAGTGTTCCAATGGCTGCTTTTATTCACCATAGCCCTGAAGAGCTTTGCTCTCATTTTTTTCTGTGGCCTAAAGATGGATTTATCTGAAGCTCTAGGAAATTATTCACTCAAAAATAATTGGGGGTGGTGATGGCACAATAGATGTGACACATGCCTTTGGTGTGGGAGATCTAGGTTTGAGTCCCACTGGGATGTATCAACCAATGTGTCCCTGAGCAAGACATTTAACCAGAGGCGTGCAACCTCTGATATGTATAGCAATTGTAAGTCGCTTTGGATAAAAACGTCAGCTAAATGACATGTAATGTAATGTTGTTGTGAATAAAGGCATCCGGCATCAGATTAAAAGATTCAGAAAAATTCATGCTTTGCTTTTGGTTAGGTACCTCCAAGTAACATGTATTTCATTTCAAAAAGATTCTTTGTTCTCTCTATCTCCCATTGAACTGCTAAATCTGATTAGGGTAATGCATATAGGAAAAAGGCTCCACCCTTGCATACTCTCATACTGTCATAAGTGTTTGATATTCACTCATATCCCCTGTAGTTTTATCACAAGGTGCTTTATAAAATACTGTACTACCACTGCCTCCTTACCAAAGTTCTTTCTCTCTATTTCAGTAAACAAAGAGATCTCCTGACAAGAAAAAAAGGCATAGCCCTTTACTCAAAATACAGCATGTTATGGAGTGCATTATATCATTTTTTATTGAGGCTACTTTCACTGAAGAAATTGATGTCTATGCTACATTCCAAATATAAATGATCCTTTTATAATAGTTCTATGCACTGTAGTGGGGGTACTGCTCTTTGCTTTGTAAAGGGGCTGACACAAAACCCTAACATTCAGCAGTGATGCTTTATTTACTTATAAAAATGTACCCGTATCAACATCACAATATTCTTGAACAAGCAAGATATAAACACACACATATACATATATATATATATCTACATATATATATATATATATATCTACATATA
>NC_048409.1:15227877-15238955 GCF_013103735.1 Etheostoma cragini
TACACACACACACACACACACACACACACATATATATATTCATTCTTGACCAAATTTCTCAATATCAATATTGCGGCGATATTGTAGTGCTGACAATTGATGCTTTGGCAAAATAGCTTCACACTTAGATTTACAATAAATAACTTCAGTAATGTGAATATAATAACTAAGTGGGTAAAGGTAAATAAAAGAACAGCTAGAACAGTCTGGTAAGTTCAGAAAATCACACCAATGTATGGTAATGCAGCCTTTAAAACCAGGAAAAAAAACTTCTGTCATATCACAATATCACAATATCCAAAATCAAAGACAATATCTAGTCTCATATCACGATATAAATATAATACAGATATATTGCCCAGCCCTAGTATCAATTATGTTATCAGTCCACTGTAAGTGCTGGAATAAAAAAATACTGCTTACAAAACACTGGAGGCCTGAAAATGCAAGACACACCAGCATTTCAATAACTTTACAATGACTCACAATAACACAGGAGAATTTGAGTATAGCGCTGCACCTAGGGGCAGTAGAACAAGTTACACATAACTAGAGTTTAAAAAGGTTTAAACAATGCAGATCTTTGATGCCAATGTACTTTTAGTTTTTGATGTATTCACAATGTACGCTGCAGCTGACTTAGGCAGGAAAATTGCATCCATAAGCTTATTGTGCTATTGTGATTATGTCTGTTACTTATCATACAGGATGAACTTCTTTGTTTACACAGTAGAAAGAACTTTTGTCTCTGGGGGGCATTTGCTGATGAGATTAAGACCAAAAAGACTAAACTTGAATATAATTTACTTCCACACGTTAAGATCTTTTTTTGCAACTGGAAGTTACCTCTAAACACATGGACTAAGAAACAATGCCTTCTTTTGTGTGACGGCGGACCAATGAAGAAGGTTTTCATCCAAGGAACCGCCCACAATTTCAAGGTAATATATTTGTGAACCTGAGACGTGTTTGGGACTGTAAAATGAAGAACCACGAGGGGAATACATCTCGCAGTCCGCTGCAGCGTAAAATCCATTTCTGTCATGTCATAGATTTTTAAATCTATTTCTTAATCTTCATTGGAAAAAGCCTCTCCTTCCTCAAAATCAAGAAAACAAAACTTGAAGCATCACCTTTCTAAGTTGATATAGCAAAGAGTTGCTTTTTACCATGTCCCGGCGATAGGGCTAAGTATTTTGGGTTAGGGCCCGCCCTTTGAGTATAACTGTGGCCGTCCTAGACAAGCCTCCATCCCCGAACTCCGACTAGCTGAACCTAATGGATATAACACGCACACAGGGTTGCTAACTTAGTGACTTTCTCGTTACAACTTTTTATCGACTTGCTGCTCAGAGTATACTCAGTCAGCAGCTGCGGCTCCACTGGCAGCTGCTCTGCTCTCTCCCTCTCTCTCTCCTCTCTGTGTAGCCAGGCCAGTTTGTCAGGAGTTAACCCTGCCTATTATGTTTACATTGGACCCGCTCACAGAAATCAAATGCCTGCCAAGGGATTTATGTCTGCCGCCGGGTTTGTTTTACCCATCCAGCATGTACAGAGCAACATTATCATTCATTTGAAGTTCTGTTCCTAGACACACAGTAATCCAAACCATTAGTATAGAAATATGAATTAGTGGGGTTTCAAATAAGCAGTGTGGGCTTTTTTTCTCTTGAATTTGCATACTGATAGGAAAGTAACACATAGGCCTACACTCTCACACGTGCCTCATCGTATCTGAATAATGTGATTTGATTTCGTATAGGCTTCGCCCTCTAAGAGCTGACGCTATTGGGTTCATCCCCTCATGCATGCACGGTTGTGAAGATTTTCTTTCCCGCCCATGCATCCAGCATGGGCCCCAACCACGTCCGCCAATACTGCATATAGTGTGAGCACACCCGTTGTTTGGTTCCCTATTTTTCTTGAAGCTAACAGTATAAAGACCTCTACTTCCAGAAACATCCTTCCCGTCCTTAAGTCCTGGCTCGGTGCTGCTCACGCCGGCCTTACAGCTCTGCACCAGCCTTCCGCCTAAAGAGCTTATGGCAGGCGGCAGCCTTTCTGGCTTATCAGGTTGTCGGGGAGGGTGATGGCAGCTGGGCAGACCGTCGGGACCCCTTCGGGACCCCGTCAACACCCTGGACCTGCCTGGCACTTACCTCCAATGCCTCTTAACAGTTCTGCCCCCGTCTGCCATTTAAAGAACGTTGGGCGGGCGGAAGCTTTACTGGCTTGTCAGGTTGCCGAGTAGGGGAATGGCGGCTGGGCAGAACAACGGGACCCCGTCAACACCCTTGGATCTGCCGTAAGAGGACACCTTTGATTGGGCACGAGTCTGCTGGCTCGACTCCCTTGTATAACGCCTCTGTCACCGGCTGTCCTGTCCCTCATCCCCTTTGGGAGCACGGGAGCTAGGGCTGCATGATTATGGCCAAAATGATAATCACGATTATTTTGATCAAAATTTTGATTGCGATTATTCTCATGATTATTTGTTGATTTTAACCAAAACAAATGTTATCGTCACATAGGCTATTTAGAACTGCGAGAGGGAGTGTGATGGACGCTACTCACAGACAGACGGCTGATCATTATGAACGGGTCCAGCACGGGTCGAACGGCGGAAACACACGTCGTGTGAATGAAATGTCTGTATCTTCACTGCGCTGCATTTTTATGAATGATATTTTGGCCATGGGTCACATCTCTGGTCCAGGTCCAGCAGCTCCGTCTCACACGCTGTTAATCTACCAACTGAAGTTAGTCGCATTCAATAACTTCTTCTGTGTTCTTCGCCTTTCTGCTAACGGTGGCGGCAGTGACCGTGACGTGGCACCAGGAATGCGTGCACCACTCCAGCTAGAGTTGGGAACATGAAGACATTAAGGACCACGCAGTTTCCCCCCCCCCACAATTAGTCTGCCTTGTCCCTCCGCGGCATCTGCGGCCACTGGATCTCACGTTTTACCTTAAACACAGACAGGCTCACCGCCACGCCCATAGTCAGCGTGCAAAGCTAAATACGCTGTGTCAGCATTGACAGGCTCACACACACACACACTAAGAGGGTGTGTTATAGTCTACTCAGTCTTTCTCCACCTCCCAGCTGATTGCACAGAAGAGTGAGGCTGTTGAGAAGGCGGCTTGGGAGTATTTAGCTACTGCGGCTGGGAGAGCAATACTTACTGCTGAGTAAACAACCATCACTCAGGCATGATAGAATAGATACAGGTCATGTTCTACATTTATGCATGCGAGTCCCGGATGGGGATAACACTGACCCGGTGACCGCTTCCGCCCAACATAGCGGTGACCCGCCAACAGAATCCTACCATGGTGGATGACACAATCACACGTCTCGCTCAGTGGCGGAATGGGCTCCGCGTTCCCTGCTGACCATGTCTATAAGCAACAAACCGACATGAATGCTCCTGCTCTCAGAGCACAGCGCGGCATGAATAGCATGACACATATGAACTCCTGGACATCAAATCAAATAACACTGGCTTCCCACTCCAGTTTGCCTTCCACCCCCCCCCCCCACCTCGCTTGGGGATGTGTTGGAGACCCCCATGTCATCTCACCCCCAATTTCCACAGGATGCGTATTGCTGCGGATCAGCTCCCCTGCATGACATCACAGTGCTTCGTCATCCGTCAGTACCCACAAGGTCTGGATTTGTTGCGGAACGGATACAGCCATGACTGACAGCTGAAGTCTTGAGGACCCAAGAGACCTCGCAAATTCATGTAGAATAGAACCACAAAAACAACTGTTTGTTTCCATCTAGAGCAGTAGAGAGGAAACAACTCTGTGCTGTATTTTCAAGGTGTAGTGCAAGGAAATATGATCCGCCGTGAGCAAGGTGTATTTTAATTAGAAAATTAACTGGATGTTTTATTTGTTTCTGTGCTCGACTTTCTGTCCCGCACCTTCTGCCATGTGCTGAGTAGCTGCGGAGCTCTCCGGCGTCCGGCAAAAACAGAAGCTCTGCGTATCTGCTCCGGAGGGCTGCGGATCACCGAAGCTGGGACACAGTTGTTCCGCAGTCCGTGGAAATACAAACATTGACTTTATTGGAAACCAAATTACTCCGACTCTGTTCCGGAGGGGATCCGCAGCCGTTCCGCATCCTGGGGAAATTGGTGGTCAGATGCTATGCAGACAGCGGGAACGAGCGCCCACTCACTATGAGCAGCACCGTTCAATACTGTCCCCGCCCCCCCACTGATATCCAAGCAGCTGGGAGGTGGGTTGTTAAGCGAGAACGCTGCAGACACTTGGCTTGCCCCTGCTGTGATGCGCGCCATCCAGGGCGCAAGAGCCTCTCTACTACAGCATATTACGCAGGGTGCTGGTCTGCCTTTCAGCCCTGGTGCACAGCGACGGGTGTAGATCTTACATCGTGCCCCCTAACTCTCGTGTTGTCTCCCTCCAAACATTAGGGGATAATGATTTGGCTCCGTCTATGGTCAAAGCCTACGCAGCAGCCATCCTATCCTGCCGCGAAGGCTATAGAGAGAGGATTGTTTTGCGCACCCCCTGGTTTAAAAAGAATATTTTAAGGGGGTCAGGCGACAGAGACCCACCACATGCTCTCTCATCCCCCAGTGGGACCTAGCCCTGGTGCTCTGAGCTCAGGGGAAGCCTCCCTTAGAGCTTGGCACAAGCCTCTCTCAGGCTGCTGTCATTGAAAACGGCGCCTCTCCCAGCCTCATAACAACGACGAGGTGGAGACTCTCTTTGGACCTGCAGACTTGATCAGGGGCGTGACAGCAGCTGACATCTGGCTTGAAACTTTTCAGGATTCATCAGAGTCCAAGCCTGATGACATATACACGCCGATATTTGCTCAATGTCATAACACCCTCTAGTGGGAACAGGAAGTAGGCCTAAAAGATAAGGTGCAATAGTTTAATGAAATCCTCCTAGAGATTTCATCAGATCGACTTTAAATTCAGTCTGTGTTATCTAAAGACCTTTATGATGAAAAGGTATTAAAAGAAAACCTTTTTGTCAAATGTGTGGGCGTGGCATGGCGGCCATTTTGAGTGTTTAGCGATGAAGGAGAAAGTGGCTATAACTACGGTGTACATTGTCATATCTGCTTGAAATTTACCAGAATCACCAAGAGTCCAGGCCTCAGGACATCTACAGGCCAATATGGACTTTTCGCCACCAACTGGCAACAGGAAATCTGCCTTATATGACAAACATCTGATTTACATGAAAGTTATGTTTGGTCTACATGTGATACTAAGCCGCCCCCTATATTTAACCACATCCCTTCCATAACATTTGAACCGTTTTAGGTAGAGTCCGTGAGGTACCAATGAACTCAGCAGGGAATTCCATTTTCATCTGCAATGATTTGCAGTGTCTAAGAACCCCACAAATGCACAGTCGCAAGTAGCAGCATCCGCCATTAACCTCCATGCGCGCACATTAGCAAGGGCCTGTCCAACGCTGCTTGCAGCTTTAATTACTTTTATAATTTTTAACTGGGCATCTAATTAAGTTACATTTTGGAAGAAGTAATTAGTAACTGTAACTAATTTCTTTTTAAAAATAACTTGCCCCAACACTGGTGGCTACAGAGTAATTAGTAAATGTTTCAATATGTAGCCAATCAAATACCTTTTGACTGCCACACTGGCATAAAGCAGATAGCTAGGGGAGCCTTAACTTAAAACCAAAGATTTCTTATATGCAAAATGTGAAATTATGACCAGCATTGAAGCAGGATATTGGTGAGTATGGAGTAAAAGTAAACCGTTGGCTACACTGTTGCATGTTTTTCAAAGGGAGGATCGTGTTTATTGTTTTACAATTAACTATATCAACATTTTATGTTGATGCACTATATAATATTTTATTTTATTGTGGTAGATGCACATCTAAAAAGATAGTTGCTGAAAGCACATGGTGAATGGAATTAGAAAAAATGACATCCCAACTGGTGCATACTGCTCATCTTTTTTCTTTCCATATTTCGTTAAGTGTTCTTTCTGCCATATTTTAGGAATCATCAGAAATCATTAAATTCATACTTTATATTCAAACAAACAAACTGGTGTCCCATAGCAACACTAGAATCAAAGATAGAATGGAATAGAATTAATAACCATTTGGATTGAAAACATAAGAATACATGTTGTTGTTGTCATAACAGCACACTGAATACTGCAACCCAATTTTAGTTCCGACACACATTCACTCAGACAGCAGTTTGTCAGAGAGTCATTTGACTGTGACAATCCAAAGGTGCACATTGCAACAGGAGAAAATAAACTGGAAAACATGGACTTCAACTCCAGAGAGATTCAACCAATCAATTTCTATCTCAGTTACCTCGAAGAACAAGTACGGTGTGAGCTGAAGGACAGCAAGGCGACGCTCACCCAATGTGAATCTGAGGGGAGAGTTCACCTGATCATCATCAGGACTTGCTGGCCAATCTCCTCGATCAGCTCCAACAACAGAGACGGGGCAGCAGTTGGGGCCATGAGAAAGAGTTGATGCAGAAGGAGATGTGTGACTTGAAAGATCAGCTTGCTGATTGGGTCTGTGTGTGTGTGCGTGCGTGCATGTGTGTGGGTCGGTGTGTGTGTATGGGTCTGTGTCTCTGTGTGTGTGTGTGTGTGTGTGTTTGCTCGCAGGGCATGTGATGCGTCGGTGTAGTAGTGTTGGAGTAGTAGAACTTGCCTTCAGTGCGTGCTACATGCTACATGCTGCTTATGCTCGCCACTCTGCCACCGGACAGCCCTTTGTTTTCATGGGCGACAGAAGGAGCCGATTGTGTAAGCCTCCCGGTAGATAGCCTTTCGACAGCCAAGACCTCTTACACGCCTCCCCGTGGCACAAGACGTTAACGATAAAAAGTTATTAAAGGAAAAACTTTTCCCTATAGGGCATAGCTGTGGCGAGGGGGCCATTTTGTGCGTTTTGACATCAAAACAGGAAATGGATTTAACTTGAGTATACATTGTCTAATTGGCTCAAAACTTTCGTAGGATTCATTAGAGTCCGCCCCTGACGACATATACACGCCAATATTGTCTCAAAGTCATAACGCGCCCTAGTGGCAACAGGAAGTAGGCCTAAAAGACAAGGTGCTATAGTTTATCAAGCTCCTCCTAGAAATTTCATCAGATTGACTTCAAAGTGTTTAGCGATGAAGGAGAAAGTGTCTGTCACTACAGTGTACATTGTCATATCTGCTTGGAATTTACCTGAATCACCAAGAGTCCAGCCCTGAGGACATCTACAGGCCAATATGGACTTTTGGAGCGCCACCAACTGGCAACAGGAAATAAACGTGATCCGATTTACATGCAACTTATAATGTGTGGTCTACGTGTGATACTGAGCCGCCCCCTATACTTCAACCACGGCCACTCAATCAGGCCACGCCTCCTTCCATAACATTTGAACCGTTTAAGGTATAGTCTTGTGTGATGTGTCATTGAACTCAGCAGAGAGTTGGTTATTCATTGGTGATGTTTGGACCACCCCTATGCATAAATAATGCACACTTTCATAATGTCTGAACTGTTTAAGGTAAAGTCTTGTGTGAGGTATCATTGAACTCAGCAGGAAGTTCCTTCTTCATTAGTGATGATTTGGACCGCCCCCTATGTGCAAACCACGCCTACTTTTATAACAGGTGACCCATTCAAAGTATGGTCTTGTGTGAGGTATCAGTAAACTCAGCAGAGACTTCCTTTTTCAGTTGTGATGTTTGACCGGCCCTCTATGATTTCATAGACAATTAACTGTATGATGTATAGTTTTGTGTGAGGTATCACTGAACTCAGCATGGAATTCCACTTTCATTGGTGATGATTTGCCTTGTCTGAGCGTGGCACAACTACACGGTCGCAAGTAACAGCGTCCACAATAACCCCAACGCACGCACATTAGCGAGGGCCTGTCCAACGCTGCTTGCAGCTTTAATTAGTCAATTATGATGCAATTTCTCACCTTTATTCATGGAATAATTTGCCGTTGCCTGGGTGTACTGCCGGCTATCCTCACCCCTTCTGCACTGCGTGCTGGGAGAAAAGTGGATGTCCCATAACGTATTTCAAATTATGAATCAAATCAAGTTTTTCCACTTACCATGCACACCTGCAATCATAACCTAGGCCTTGCCACCAGTTAGGCCAAGTCATTGGTCGTTCACCAGAACAACAGACTGATACAATCGCCTATCAGTGCATTTGGGGAACAGTTAGTCTATGTTTACAGGTGATACTGACTACATCAGCTTTGCCCTAACCCAATAGCATCAGCTCTTAGAGGGCAAAGCCTATCCAAAATAGAATGGTAGTTACAAATTGTAACTCCAGATTCTATGAGTATGGGCATGGCCCTCCAAGATCCGGGCCACCTGCTCCTTTAACATTGGCTGAAGAAAAATGCTGATGTACGAAAATGAACAACAGGTCCGCTCATATTATATACAGCATTAGTGGACGTAGTTGGGGCCCGTGCTGGACGCAAAGAGGGGAAAGAAAATCTTCCCCAACTGTGATGCGCAAAGGGTTGAACCCAATAGCTCTTAGAGGAATACGCCTGTACTCATAGATTCTGGAGTTACAATTTGTAACTATCAACCAATATGCAACACATTAAGCTGAGAATAAGCTGGTTTTGAAACACGCAATCACAATGCAGAACTCTGACCAGCAGGCACATTCGTCACCCAATTATGGACAAGCATACTAACCAGTGGCTCCTGACTCCAGGTCTGTCAGGAGGAAGGAGGGCACTTTGGAAAAATGCAGGCAGCCACATTTGCTTGAAATTACAGAATGTACTCAGAATGTACTTGGTATAATCTAGATACATGGCAGGCGGGTCTCTGTACCCAACCCGAATGATGAGGACCGGTGAGTTAAACCGGCCGTCCAACAGTATACAAGGCAGACAACCTCTAGTTGGAGGCGCTGGAGACAGGCTTGGACATACATGCCGCGAGCCGGTGTGGATTTGGGTCAGTCCCGCAAGCGGTTTCTGGATAGTGACAGCCTGTGTCCGACAATCCACAAAACATCAACACCGGTACAAGCCTACAGCTGTCCGCAGCCACAGAGTGTGGAAAGTGTATCAGAGCCTCCCAGACAGGTGAACTGAGACTCCATTTCCTGCTTTAGAATTTCGATGTTGATACAATTTTGATTAATCGTCCAGCCCTTAGTCAACCGGTTGGTAATGTTAGAATCAGGCCATAGGGTTTCTTGTAACATTATTGTACCTTATAGATCAATCAAGGGGTCCATGTATCAGTGTAGTCATATCTATGATATTACCACCGGATACCGATTTCTATCGGTGAATCATTACACACCTAGATGTTTGTATGTTATTATTTTTGTAGCCTGCCTTTTCTTTTCTCATTTACTTCCCATTTCAACATATCCTGCAGTGGTGCAGTCAGTACTATCCATCCACACAAACACACAACTGTTGCAGAATGAGTCTCCTCTCTCACTGTGACAGATAATAGATCAACCAGCTCTATGTCCCCCTGTACACACATCCTGTCTTAACGCAGAGCGTACACACACAAGTTAGACGCCTCGCCGCCAGTGTAGCAGATAAAAGAGAAGCAGGACCAGCCCCCTTGTTTTTATCTGCAGCACTGGGTCCTTTAGTTACTGCAGATGGTGTGAAACATGAAAATGGAAGACGAGTTGAGAAAAAACAGAGACTAAAGGAGAGGGCAAACATGAGAGCATGAGAAGGAAAGAGGGAAAGTGGAATGAGTGAGAGCGATGGCGAGAAGACGGGAGTGTCAGAGCAGAAGAGAGGCAACAAGAAACGGAGTAGACACACAGACAAGTTTGGTGGGTGGGGGGGGATGAAATATTCCACCCATCATTAGTGAAGTCATGCCAGTCTCTGAAGCCCCCCTAAGGCCTTGAGATGGAGGGTCGAGCTAGGGTCGCATCTTTTAACTCCACCTGGCTGCTGTTTCAATCAGTCAGCAGTACACCGAGTTTCACTTTCTCTGGCACCGCTGCTAGGAACTTAAGATCGCACAATATCCAGGAAGCCATTTATGAATGTGTAATCTTCAGTTTTCAATGCCTGAAAACATTGGTTGAACATTCCAAAATGGTGTATAATCATTTGGAAGAATAGCCTGCAAAATGTTGTAAAAATACAAGTGTTGGCCAGTGAAACAAATCTCTGCTGAGCTTGTTAAAGCTGCTGGTTGCTTAAGGTGCCCTTACACAAGGCACTTAACCCCTGTTTGCTTCAGTGAAGCTGCTCGTGGCTAAGAGATCAGCCTCTGGTTGTTCCCGGGCACCTTCCAGCAGTGAAAATGTAGTGTAATAGGAATAAAAGAAACCAATGCAAATGCTAAACATGCATGCAGGATAACCTTTGTAACCTGCAACAATGTTTTTTATGATCGAGGCATTGCATTAATAAACAGATTACTATAGACCGAATGAACATTTAAGCAAGCCCGGGTAACTTTTGAAAGAAGAATTAACAATCTTCAAGGCAAAGGATAAATTGAATTCATAAGCAATGCATCTGTTGCTCAGTTTAATACACTCTGGGGTTTAGTTGCTCTCTTTTGTTGGTCTAGGAGGATTTTTTGTTAAAAAAACAAAAAAACAAAAAAAAGAGAAAAGATTTTAACAATCAACACTATGTTTAAACAAATAAAAGTTGAGATTTTATTTTTTGTCCATATCAGCCATGATTATCCCATTATAGAATAATAGAAGAAGTTAGGTCTGGCTTTGGCTGTGAATAAATTACTTTTCCTTTATCTTCTACCTTGAGAGTTTTTATGTATGTGAGATATATGTGTGTTTGTGGTGTTATGGTTGTAAGCAACTGGATGTCTAAAATGTCCCTCGGGATGAATAAAGTATCTATCTATCTATCTATCTATCTATCTATCTATCTAAGCATGCACAGACATCCACATACATACACGCAGATAATACTTGTCGCAATCACATACATTCATATACATCAGGGGTCTCAAACTCAACTTACTTGGGGGCCGCTGGAGGTAGCGTCTGGGTTTGACTGGGCCCCATCAAGTGTTC
>NC_048409.1:15239055-15269435 GCF_013103735.1 Etheostoma cragini
GTCAAGTAGGGGGCCACAAAATATAAGCCCGCGGGCCGCAATTGGCCCCCGGGCCGCGAGTTTGAGACCCATGATATACATAGTACCTACACACACACACACACACACACACACACACACACACACAACAACAAAGAATGAGAATCAAGACTAGAATGTAATTGTGACCTAAATCCTGTGATTAGGGGGACTGAAGCACAGAGAAGCTGATCAGCTGATTTGGTTGATTAGCATGAAGCTGACTACTTTAATAAACTGCACAGAGTCAGACAGAGGACACAGCAGCATAAAGCTGTGAACAACAAGCTTGGAAGCTTGTTTTGTACAGTACTGTGTGTGTGTGTGTGAGTGTGTGTGTTATCATGATTCTGCCTTCTTCTACAAATAATTATTAGGAGTGCTTTGTTCACCTTTTGCGAGTAAAATCACAGATATGTATCATAAGCACATTTGGCATTTCTTCCCACACTGAACATTATCAGTAAGATTTACAAAACTTAGCATGCCATGTATTTTTTTTGCAGCTTTCTAAAAAGATAACTAAACCAAAATGTATTAAGAAGCTTAAGTCAAGAACTGTCAAACGTTTCCCTTGCAAAAACCCGTTTCTGGTTGCTATTCTTATTTTGTCCATGTTTCATCATATCCAATTGCTCAATCCAACAGCAGTTTGACAGAAGGTAAAACTGTAATGCTAATTCACAGAGGAGGTACTAAACTCTCTTCCTCTCCCTGAAGAGTCTCTAGGCTCTGAGTGCTGGTGCTGATGGGCCGATTTGGCTGACAATTTCATGAATGATTGCCAGAAGCGAAGTTACCCTAATATGTGGTGCGGTAGACAACAGAGGACGTCGTGCTGAATATGTGAGCTCTGCCTGACTGCCACTGCCCGCTCCCACAGTGCTGGTGCTTGAGGGCAGTCTTGTTCATGGAGGGGGTCCTAATTTGGGACCAGCACAGACCAAGCTGAGTGACAAAGTGGCAGTTTCACCAGGAACTATTGATTTTCTTACTCCAGTCCCATAATTTTGTGGCCTGCCTTGACATAAAATGCACCAAAATGGGTGGACCTCTGGACAGCGGCATTATATGTCATGAACATGCCAACCAAAGTCACTACATGCGAAAAACACGTTGGTATTGCAGGTGTAACCTGTATAGCGTCAGCCTGGCAATGGTGAATATACAGGTTCTAGGTTCTATATTAGTCATGTGCATAACAATACAGAAGTAGTAACAATGAAAATCTTAGGCATTGGAAACCTCCAACAACGCTCATTAAATAACTTGAAAGGCAGGGTTGGTAATAGACCTGCACAATTAATCGTTATAAAACAGCAATCTTGGTTTACCCTGTTTACGATTTCACTTTTAATTAACTTCAAATTTCTTTTTAATTTTATTTTTTTATGACTTCAATTCTCATTTAATTTTACGAGCTGACTGCATCACAAATGCTTCTCCTTTCTTCTGTGATTTTTAAACAGACTCCCAAGCGCTACACTGCTCCCCTTTCTCTTCATTGAGTCCTCTATGTTTACAGGCTTTGGTTGATGAGCAATGTGCTATAGGTGCCAAAAAAATATATGTTTGGTACTGCCATTTTGTTTTGTCATGGTTCATGTGTGCAATAAACGTTAGACTTTGTGAGAAAATAATCGTGGCAGAGATTGTAATATCAATTCTAAGCTAAAAAATCGTGATTCATATTTTTCCCTAAATAATGCAGGCCTAGTTGATCATTTTTAAAAGCTAGCAAGATTTTTGAAAGTAGCCTCTCCTCTGGGCTCTGTCTGTCCCCTCCCACCCACACACACGCACAGATGTATACGAGCACTGCTGCGTCGCGCCTTCTTAGCAGAGGGGATAACAGTGTTTCCAGGTCTCTGCAATTACTTTGATGAGTAGATCGTCATAGACAACAGGAATGATGCCCAGAATTATGAAAATAAGACACAAGTTATACTAAAATATCCTTTGGCGTAACAGACAGACAGTTCCAGTCTAACCTGTGTCAGTACCGCAGTGTTAGCTGTGGCAATCACCGTGTGAGCACCAAGTACAAACAATAAGGTGACACAACTGCAGTTTTTTGTTCTTTTGTTGTAGCAGTGGATTTGAAGTGTATTGTTGTTGTTTTAGATTGTAAGTCTGCAACACATTTTAAGAGTTTTGTTAACCCTAATTTCAAAAGGGTTAACGGTTTTAGTTTAAACACAGCTAATGAAGACAGATAGATCTATGGACTGGAAATCTTACACAAAACTTACTATGCTGCTCAAAAGGACAGCTAATCAAGAAACTCTAAAGTTAGAACAGCTATGTAATAAATGCAGCTTGTCTGTCACAAAACCAGAATATGGAAACAACTTGTAGCAAGGCAACATTTAAGTTGCATGCCTAGTGCACCAATTATATAAACTAGACCTAAACTCAAACCACATTTTTTTTTGCACGGGTGGTTCTCCTCACAGAACCTTTCCTTAATTTATGTGTTTTGACTCTGACACAAAAAATACAAGGAAAATAGGTATTTGAACACCCTGCTATTTTGCAAGTTTTCCCAATTAGAAATCATGGAGGGGTCTGAAATTGTCATTTTAGGTGCATGTCCACTGTGTGAGACATAATCTAAAAAAAAAAAAAAAAATCCAGAAATCCCAATGTATGATTTTTTTTACAATTTCTTTTATGATACAGCTGCAAATAAGTATTTGAACACCTGAGAAAATCAGTGTTAATATTTGGTACAGTGGCCTTTTGTTTGCAGTTCCAGAGGTCAAACGTTTCCTGTAGTTTTTCAACAGGTTTGCACACACTACAGAAGGGATTTTGGCCCACTCCTCCACACAGATCTTCACTAAGATCAGTCAGGTTTCTGGGCTGTTGCTGAGAAATACGGAGTTTGAGCTCCCTCCAAAGATTGTCTATTGGGTTTAGGTCTGGAGACTGGCAAGGCCACGCCAGAACCTTGATATGCTCTTTACAGAGCCACTCCTTGGTTATCCTGGCTGTGTGCTTCGGGTCATTGTCATGTTGGAAGACCCAGCCTCGAACCATCTTCAATGCTCTAACTGAGGGAAGGAGGTTAGTCCTCCAAACCTCGCAATACATGGCCCCGGTCATCCTCTTCTTAACACAATGCAGTCGCCCTGTCCCATGTGCAGAAAAACACCCCAAAGCATGATGCTACCACCCCCATGCTTCACAGTAGTGATGGTGTTCTTGGGATGGTACTCATATTCTTCCTCCAAACACGGTTAGTGGAATTATGACCAAAAAGTTCTATTTTGGTCTCATCGGACCACATGACTTTCTCCCATGACTCCTCTGGATCATCCAAATGGTCATTGGCAAACTTAAGACGGGCCTTGACATGTTCTGGTTAAAGCAGGGGAACATTCCATGCCATGCATTATTTCAAACCATGATGTCTTAGTGTATTACCAACAGTAACCTTGGAAACGGTGGTCCTAGCTCTTTTCAGGTCATTGACCAGCTCCTCCCGTGTAGTTCTGGGCTGATTTCTCACCTTTCTTAGGATCATTGAGACCCCACGAGGTGAGATCTTACATGGAGCCCCAGTTCGAGGGAGATTGACAGTCATGTTTAGCTTCTTCCATTTTCTAATGATTGCTCAAACAATGGACCTTTTTTCACCAGCTGCTTGCCAATTTCCCCGTAGCCCTTTCCAGTCTTGTGGAGGTGTACAATTTTGTCTCTAGTGTCTTTGGACAACTCTTTGGTCTTGGCCATGTTAGTAGTTGGATTCTTACTGATTGTATGGGGTGGACAGGTGTCTTTATGCAGCTAACGACCTCAAACAGGTGCATCTAATTTAGGATAATAAATGAAGTGGAGGTGGACATTTTGAAGGCAGACTAACAGGTCTTTGAGGATCAGAATTCTAGTTGATAGACAGGTGATCAAATACTTATGTGCAGCTGTATCATACAAATAAATAGTTAAAAAATCATACATTGTGCTTTCTGGATTATTTTTTTATAGATTATGTCTGTCACAGTGGACATGCACCTACGATGACAATTTCAGACCCCTCCATGATTTCTAAGTGGGAGAACTTGCAAAATAGCAGGGTGTTCAAATACCTATTTTCCTCACTGTATGTACAACATACAACTTCAACATTTAAGGGAATTTAACACAATAGGAATGTGAAAGCAGTTATAAATAGCCTATATGACAAAATTTGATTCGGTTAAAAATAAATAATCGTGATCTCAATATTGATCAAAAATAATCGTGATTATGATTTTGACCATATTTGTGCAGCCCTACTCTGTGAACACAAACATTGTTCTTAATGCTGTTGGTACTTTGAGCAAAGTTTCAGTGTTTTTAGTGTTTGTAGTGTTTTAAAAATAGTGATGTTAATGCTATCACAGAAGTTCCCCTAGCAATCCTGTTCAAAAGGCCATTTGACCCAAAACGAAAATACGGTAAATCTTCAAAAGTGGTGTTTCCATAGCAATTATGCTTTTAAACTGAAAGTTTGCCTCAGGTCCATTCCCAAAAGGACCCTAGGTTGCATTTTGGCGAGAGTTAGGCTTCAACCCCTAGTTGCTCCAGAGATGTGTGGCCTCTGAAATTTAGCAAATAGTAAGTCGTTTCGGATAAAAGCATCAGCAAAATTACATGTAAGATTATGTGATTTAATAAGCATCTTTGGAACTGGATTCAGATATGATAAAATACCACTGAACCCCATCATTAGTCTAGAATCATTATAGATACTCACAATTTCCCTCTAAATGCTTTACTCCCTGTTCAGTGTTTTCCCTGCATTTATACAGCTTTTTCGCACCGCCTAAGTGTATAAATGTAAAAACATTGTGGAGAGCTTCTGGAGCATCTCAGACCATCTGTATTTTATAGAGTCCATAATCTTGATGAGCCGACGCATAAAATGGGCATCCGTTTGTTGTCTTCAGCTCACGCATATTGGTTTGCTTAAACAGTGGCAAAAACACACAGCCACACATAGAACATACATGCATGTTGCACATACAGCAGCAGCTGCAGCCCACAGTGAGTGTGCGCTGAAGAGAGAGAGAAAAAGTGGTAAATTGTCAGTGAGTATAAAGTAAGCAGTAACGTCGTAGCTGTAAAAGTAGAAGTGCGTCTTGCATTAGAAAAACTCACTGGTACGTTAAAGGGTAAATATCTTGACTTTGACAATATGTGGAGATCTTTTACGGTTTTCTTAGAGGGGAGGAAAGCATTGGAGGCATGCTCTCCATGTATGTCAACCATCAACAAATGAGTATTGCTATGTATTAAGTGTATGTCTGCTTGTCTTTGATTAGTTTTATTTGAAATGCTTTTCTCTTTAGAACAACTGCGGGATAGGTTAACAGGTATTTTTTTAAGGATCATTAATGTTCCACTGTGTCAACTATCACATATTACAGCCCTGTCATGTTCCTTTATTTTATTGAAGATGTGCCTTGCTGTGTCAGTTCTAAATTTGCACCTGTATTTGTTGTAGTGTGATTGTCTTTTCTAAAAATTAATAAACACACTTGTTGAACAAAAAAAAAAAGTATAAGTGCAGTCTGTGTACAATTTATTTGTTGGGGAATAAATGCTACAACCATGGGGCTACAACTCCTCAAGACCCACGCTAAAGTTCCCATGTCTTGCTTGCTAGCTGCTGGTGTTAGCCACGGAGCTAGCAACAACTTTAGTACACTGCCCTATAAGGTGGATCTGCTGTTCTCATTTTGGTGACAAACCACTCCTTAAATGATCTCTTTTGCTGCAACCTGTTTAATTCAGTATATGCCTGCAGAAGACAGGGATTAATATCAGGGATGCACAATATGTGAATAGGTGTATAATGTACTTTGCAGCTAAGCACTTCAAAAACCCAGGGAAAACCCTGACTATTTTGCGGTAAAGGAAGTACTGGCACTTCCTTCTGTTAGTAGTTAGGTTTTCAGTGAGCAGTAAGGCAGGATCTAGACAGTTTGGAGACAGTGGATAGAAATAAGCGTGGGTAAACACAAATGCACGCTTATGGAATTTAATGGTCTCAGATTTTCAGCAGCCCACACTCTTTCTTAGCTATGGCAGTGTAGTGAAAACACAAAACATGATAGAACAATGCCCCGGTTTGTATGGAGCTAAAACAAATACTTCTGACAATGTAATGTCCTCATGGGTGCCTAGGCCACGCGGTGCTGTGCTCCACTGATTGATTTTTAGCAGTAACATTTCCACAGCCCAGTGGTTGTTATAAAATCTCACTTTTAGCTATGATAAAATGCACCCACTGTAGAGCCATGTCCCCGTTTTGTATGCAGCCGCCTTTGGAACAGAACAGGATTTTCATTCAAGGGCAAACAGACATTTAATATAAAGTGCATTCAGAGAAGGCTTTTCAGCCGACACTGAGCTGCACAGACCCTTATACAATATCATTTAATTAACTCTGAGGGACTTTACCAGCAGTTATTTCAACAAGTGTTGCAACATTGCTTGAAATAGTCATCATCACACCATAGGTAAACAGCAGCTTTTGCGTTTGTGTTCATCTGAATACAAACTCTTAATAGTCTCAAGGGAACACAGCAGACAGTTCACATATTAGAAGGCCATTAGGCAGATAATGTGTAGTTTAAACATTTACCTAAAAATATGATTTTAACAGGCCGGTTTTTATTATCCTATTACTATTACGATGAAATCCATGTGTACACTGCTACTGCTATGTCCCGGTTTTTCCGCTGCAGTGCTTTCAGCTGAACTGGCAAAGAGCACAGGGACATCGACAATACAGGGCCATAGATTACCGAGACCCTGCTTTAATGAAGTGGCTGTTGGTGAGATTTGTAGCTGATAGATAGTAAATGAGCATAACAACACTGTTGAAGTGCAGGCTCATCATTTTGTGCGTGTAAACAAAGGCCGGGTCTATAAAGCCAGTGCTGTTAGTACGGTGGAAGCATGTTATAAGAGATACATGTGCCATTATTACACAGGAGGACATTATCTGCCACACTGGCTTCATTTTCACTGTAGTGTTATGGTGCAATTTTATCTATGCGGTAAAAAAGGAATATGTCCTCTAGCATCAGGAAAGAAATATATAAAACCCTTTTTTCCCATTCCCTGGTGGTTATGAAACAGCAGAGCAGTTTTAAGACTGTGGAAAGATAGCTATAAAAACAAAAAAACACAATCAGCTACAGGAAGTAATCTGCCAGGGCTCCGAGAAGGCGAGTACTCCTACAAGCATCAGATTGATGATGAATAGGGTGTGTGAGAGTGTGAGCGTGTGTGTGTGCGAGCGGTGACCCAGTCAATGCAGTGCTAGAAGGGCAGACAATGAAGGGGCTATAATAGTTCCCCAAGTGTAAACCTCTTAGCTAAGCGACTATAGGTTTGGGGATCACTAGCTGGTGGCACCACTGAGTAAATGGTTTAACCACTTATCTACTTGACAGTAGTATCCACGTACATTAAGTATAGTGGGGCTCCAATGTTTGGGCACCCCAAGTAACAATTTGTATTAATGTGCATAAAGAAGCCAAGAAAAGATGGAAACATTTCCGAAAGGCATCAAATGACAGATTAGTCATTTGTATAATATGTCACAAAAAGTTAGATTTTATTTACATCTTTAACACTTTCAAAACAACAAAAAACAAAAAAACTGGCATCTGCAAAAGTTTGGACACCCTGCACAGTTATAGCATGCACTGCCCCTTTTGGAAAGTCGAGACCTGACAGTGTCATGGATTGTTCTCAGTCATCGTCTGGAAAGACCAGGTGATGTCAGTCTTAAGGTTTTAAATGCCCCGACTCATCTGACCTCGCCCCAACAATCAGCACCATTGGGTTCTTCTAAGCAGTTATCTAGAAAACTGAAACTGAAAATAGTTGACGCTCACAAAGCAGGAGAAGGCTATAAGAAGATAGCAAAGCGTTTTCAAATGCCGATATCCTCTGTTTAAAATGTACTTAGGAAATGGCCGTCATCAGGAACAGTGGAAGTTAAAGCTAGATCTGGAAAACCAAGAGAAATATCAGACAGAACAACTTGCAGGATTGTGAGAAAATCAAGTCCAAACCCACGTTCAAACAAGAATTTAAAGCCTCTTGGCTGGCTACAAGAAGCATTTCCAAGCTGTGATACTTGCCAAAGGGGGCAGTACAAGGTATTAACTCTGCAGGGTGCCCAAACTTTTGAAGATGACATTTTTGTGTTTTCTGTTATTTATAAAGTGTAAATGACAGAAATAAAATCTAAATGTTTGTGTATTTATCATACGAGTGTCTAATCTTTCATTTGATGCATTTTGTTGAGATTTTTTCCATCTTTTCCTGGCTTCTTTGTGCACATTAATACAAATTTGTACCTGGGGTGGCCTAACTGACAAGCCCCACTGCATCTGTGACCACTCCCAGAACCACGTTCAACATTGTGGAGATGCAACTAATCATTATTTCAAATATCGAGTAAACTACCAATTATTTGATTAATCACACTGTCTATCCCAAAAAAAACAGAAGGTTTGAAAAATGTTTGTTTTCCAGAGCCCAAGGGGACGTCTTTAAATAGTTTAGCCCAACCAACAGCCCAAAACCCAAAGATATCTCAGTTTACAATTGGTAAAATTGAAATAAAACAACCAATAATTAAAATGAAGAAGAAGCTGGAACAATCAATTAATCAAAAAGCAATTAATTATACAAATAGTTGCTGAATCATTTTCATTCAATCTACTGATCAACTAACTAATCTTAGCAACTCTCAAACACTGAGTGTTGAATATTACAGAATTCTTTACTAGACTCTGAAACCGAAACCAAAAATAGTCATTTTTGGTCCTAGCAGTTCCACTAAATGGATCCACTGTGAATAAGCGATGTTATGAGCCGACCACAGGCTGCACCCAGCAGCTATGTTCAATTCTTCTTTGAGCTTCGATTAGAAAGGATAAAAAGTAGTGCAGTCTCTTTTCTGTTAACCAAGGAATTTCTCCTTAATTGAGTAGTGTATGTCCTGAAGGGATGTGAACAGAGTCTTCTGCGTTTCGAACTCCTCTCACTTATAATACTGAATCTGTCTGTATTACTGCCTCAGACAAAGCTCTCTTCTCCAACTTCCGCTTGTTGTAAGAAATGTAACAGCCGTTTGAATTCAGCATTTAAACTTATATTACTTTTTTGTGTCAAGATTAATTACATTACTAATTATTGTATGGTATAGATTGGCCGAGAACCAGGCACCATAATGGATCTTTGAAGTGGTCTGTGAAGAAAAGATTAAGGACATTTTTTTTATAATTCTTTCGGTACTTTTACTTCCAAACTAGACTGGGTAAACCCCGCACACTCTGCCGGCGATTTCATTTTGCCTTGCAGCTCCGTCTGGAACCTGCACGTATAATTCTTCTGCTTCAGTTCACAATTTTGCGTGAACTAATCACAAACTGCCTTATCTACCTGCCGCACTATTGGCGGGTTTAACATGACGACAGAGACGTGACCAAGCAGCTTTATGTTTACATTCAACATAGCGGCCACCAAAGCACAGCAACCCGTAGATGCTGCTGTCGCTTCTACATCACCCGGATCGTTGATCAGACCAGTTGAAGGACAATCCCATTGCGTACATCACTAGTGTCTAACGCACGCGCACACACACACACACACACACACACTTTTTTAATCTAAAAAATATTGTCATATTCATCTGTGCATGGATGAGATTTTAATATTTACTTTAAGAATTTTCCAATTTAGTCAAAACAAGCAATAGCTAATTTCCCTTCTACCTCAGATTTGAAGGATTAATTACTAAAAGACTTTGCATACCACTACTTTATGGTCAAACTGTAAAAGTTCATTATTTGAATTCCCATGGTGCCCAGCCCACCTAACAATTGCCAAAACCAAGTAGTCTATGGCATCATGACAAAGCATTTGTGCAGAAATATTAATTGGAACATCAGCCAATATCTTTCTCAATAGTCTTAACACAGATTTCCATGATAAGAAAACAAATCATGTCACACAGTTAATCAATACGGGGCTTTGGTTCACAACAACCACCTGGACTTTGTACATCGTAAGATTAGTGTGAATAACTGACTACACTGCAAATGTCAAGGAATCCAGCAAAACATTTATATAACCTAGAATCATCTGTGGGAAGATGTTTTGTTTTCTCTTCTGCTCTGTTGCGCTCTGAGTGTGTGTGTGTGTGTGTGTGTGTGTGTAAATGGTTGAGGGATATTTGAAATCTGAAGATAAATAAGCGTAGTTTGGACGATCCAAAAAAAATGGAGGAAGAGAGGGGAGTCGCATAAAGGAAGAATAAAAGGAGTGAGATAGTGACGGAGGTGAGGGACGGAGCGTAACGCGAGGGCAGGGTGAGTGATGGAGGGATGATGATAGGTGGGAGTATAGAGAGAAGGAAGAGGGAGGGGGGAACAACAGTGGGAAGGATGGAGGAGGAACAGTATGTCATGCATCGTTTTATTCTCATCCAGAGGCCAGTGAGAGGAGGCAGATATACCTGCTGATTATTCTGTTGTATTATCTAACACTAAAGAGAGAAATGTGTTAGATAAGAGCTGATGTTGATATACAGCAAACATCAACACTCTTCCTCTTTCTTTTCTTTCTCTTCACCTGTCAAATCATCTATCCTGATTCTTTTTCCCGTCTAGGATTAGGACCCAAAACCCATTTCAAATTAGAACTGATTTCAAAATGCCAAGATACCCGGGCACCCTTAAAAAAAAACTGGACTGGATGACACTGAGTAAATCAATACTTTTTTTGTTTTTTAAGGCGGTATGGGCAATAATTGCGAGCACTCGTGTCAGCTGTGCGCCATTGACGCAGGCTTTCTACTCCGCTCTTATCGCCTCCAGCTGTTTGCTGTCAGCGCAGCCTTCTTTCTCTCACTCGCACACGCTCCCCACACACAGTCACACACATTATCAACCCAGTGGTATGTTTTTTCCCAAGTCACAAAGAATTTTCTTTTACATTTGAACTCATATGTTATTTATATTGACCGCCACTTTAAGCCTGCCTGTGTCCGTCTCCGTGCAGCGTGCTGACAGACATCGATGTGGTACTCACGATTCAGCAAGTTAGGTCCGGACGTTAAGGCGTTGGTCCGGACATCCTGAGCTAAACTAAGAGGACAAGGCAGAGTGGAGAGGAAAGCCAACGCAGTGACAATACTTGTGAAGCCAAGGCCAGAAAATTGTTTGAATGAAATGTTTTTTATCGGGCAACTGGCTGATTGTATATTTTGGGGGGTTACAGTACAGTGAATCAAAAAAGTATAGTTAGGATGAAAACAGACTGTTATTGAGTTTAATAACACCTAAATTAAACTGTATGAAATTCATTTACAGGTTCCATAAAGGGCTGTGAATAGGTGTTGTGCTGTAATTTTTTCTTCTTCTGTGAATTAAGCACATGATCTGTGGCAATTTTTGATTTGGTTACTTTGAAGGGCGGGGTGCCCTTCAAAGTAACCGAATCAAAAATTGTTTAGAACAGAAACAGATTAGCAGAGTTGGAACCGGTATCAGGGGCGGCTGTGGCTCAGTGATAGAGCGGTTGCCTGCCCATCGGAAGGTTGGTGGTTCAATACCTGGCCCTGCAGTCCCATGTCGAAGTGTCCTTGGGCAAGACAATGAACCCTGAGTTGCGCATCGAAGTGTGAATGTGTGTGAGTGTTGATCTGATGAGCAGGTGGCACCTTGTACGGCAGCCTCGGCCACAGTGTATGAATGTGTGTGAATGGGGAATGTTTTCTGTAGATGTAAAAGCGCTTTGAGTAGTCGTTAAGACTAGAAAAGCGCTATATAAATACAGCACATTTACATTAAAATCCAAACAATATCCACCGCTATAGCTCCTCCTCTCTTCCTCTTCTCCCCTTTTGCTTCCTCTTATCCCTTCCTGTCCTTTCTTTGCTTCCCCCTTCCTTTCGTCTTCCCTCTTCCACAGTATTCTAAAAGGGATATCCTGATGCTTTGCATCCAAACTGGAAAAAAACATTCTTAGAAGATGTCTGAACTCTAGCCACCATACATTGCATAACCGAGCTCGAAACAATTCAAAGAACTGTGCGCGCGCACGCACGCACGCACGACGGGAGAGTGGATGGAGAGGTAAATAAAACTACACAGGAAAAGCATCTTGCTACAGCTGCATGTACAGTTGTGTCTGTGCATGTGACTGCTGCATGTTCCCTTAAGGCAGACAGTCTCAGACACAGCCACAACATTTACATTCACTGGATATATGGTGTGTGGAGAAAACCAGGGTGGTCCCGATTTCCCTTTAAACTATGGTTTAAATATTGATGTTGTCACACCGTACATCCCACACATGAAGAAATGCGAGCATTATCCGAGTACTGTCTCCTTTCCCACCCGCACAGAGGCAGCTCAGCTTTGGGAGGAGGCAACAATTCTATATGGAGGTATATAAGGAAATGGCTGAGTTGTTGCATGAGTGAAGGCAGGAACAGAGTGGCTTACCTGCCATGTAGGAATGAATGTTTGATGAGGCTGATTTTGTCCCTTGACACAGTGATGAAATGTTTATGGGCCAAAAAGGAGGGGACCATGAGTGTCTGAATATGTGCCTACACTAGATACAAACAAGTTTGATTTTAGACATGTTGGTGAATACATGTTAATAAAGTAGGGTTATGCAATTACACCGATTTTTATTTCAGCTGTGAACGGTCACAAAAACAACGTAATCAAGGAAAAAAAACGACTTATAATTATTATTATTAATTATTATTAATTAATTAATTATTATTTTGCACGTAAACTCTTATTTTGTCTTGTGTTCTGAAGGGGAATTTAAAAAAGGGTAAAGAACTAAGGAAAAGTTCACAGTACAATGTATTTAAAGGTTTCATTGTTAAGTTCAAGTTCAATAAATGCAACATCTTTCCAAAAGCCAATTAGTAATCACGTTAAATTATCTTGTTTTCAATATTAACCGAAATAACTGTGATTATGATTGTTTCCATAATCGAGCAGACCTAGTATAAAGTGTTCATGGGTGATTTTGTGAGTCCATATTTGTTAAGAGTCTGTACAGTATTACACAAATAAATGATCAATCAGACTGAGAAAACTGTCAAGTGTCTGGAACAATAGAAACCCAATTATCTGCTAACCCAATAAGATATTTGCAGCAAAATAAATGAATTTATACACCCCTGATGTAGATTAAATGACCGGAGTGTGTGCAAAATGTGTGTGTTTCACTGAGCACACACTCACAATAGAGAACACCTGAACAAGTTAGTGTCAGTGAATGCAAAACAGCACTTTCCCACTACTGTGTGTGTGTTTTATCTGAGTGGGTTGGAAAACCTAAAGAGCCAACAGACAAATAGAATGAGTCCACTTTTTTTTCTGTGTGTATTCTGTTGCTAAGGAAAAATATGAAAGCAGGAGCTGCAGCATATATTACAGAAGCTGGGTAACCAGTGAAGAAAGTTGAAACTGTTGCCTGCTTACGTGTTATTTTACTCAATTTGCATTGACTAGTAAAGACCTGAGATAAACCAAAGATCATACTATCCATAGTCTCGCTTTGTCGGACCATCCACACGCTGCGGAGCAGAGGAGGGTCTTGCTGATCCACATAGTAGTCCTGGATGGGAGAAAAACATGCTCTGGTTTATTGGCATTTTACGGGCGGCGCTAAGCTCCGCACTGAGCCTCCGTAGAACAGTTGTGTGTGAGAAGACTCAGATTGGACAGATAGTCTAGCTAGCTGTCTGGATTTACCCTGCAGAGATCTGAGAAGCAGTTAACCATAGTCCTCAGAAATCTACCGCCGTATAAAATTTGAACACAAAGAAAATGAAAGAAAATGGACATCAAAATACATGAATCCGGCGGAATATCCTGCGGCACCGGAGCAAAACGGGAAGTGGAACTTCAAGGACATAGACCATCCTATCTTTTTTACCAGTGAGAGGTCACATTCATATCAAAAATTTAACAAAAATGTTTGTAGTAAAGTTTGGTAGGGTATTCTTCACATTGCTGAAGCAGTATGTGGTGGAAGTTTGTGAGACTATTTGGCCAGAATCTAATGACCTGGCCTGTTCATGAATGAATATACTGTATGTTTGTGTCTTTACAGATTTTAAGAGTTGATGCAGCTGCATGAAAAGGGATTTTTTTATTCCAGGACTGTCTCCTTTTGGCTTGAAGGGGCCTGACACACTGGAAAATATATCCCAGAGAGCGATAGACTCAAGAGTTGGGGACAGCACTGCACCTTTAACATATGGTGTTTAAACTATACTGTGTGCCTTATTTTTTCCTCGATTGAGAATGCATTAAATGCTCCTGTGTAAATCATTAGTCTCCCAAACCTTCATGAATCAACAAATCAAGCTGCTCCTGGGTTTTTCTATAACACAGTAAACTGTTACACATGAGACAATCATCAGTAAGAATTTTAAATCAGTCAATCCGTTTGTAATTGTCCAAGTTGTTTGACTTGGAAATCTTTCCTTTTCTTTTGGCTGACAAGTTGATACAGGCAAAAAAAAAGAAAAAAGAAAAAAAAACATGATAATGCCTGACTGTCAGTGAATGTGTGCCAATATGGAACACATTTCCAGTGGTAGAGGAAGTTTACAATAATAATCTACATACATTAAATTATCTATTTAATTAAATTATAATATCCATTTACAGTTGTTACACTTACACATGAATACAATTTAGACATGTGTTACTGTCCTGGCTCCTCAATCGCTTTGGCCATCTATTTACCTAACCCTCTAGCCAGTCATCCATATATATGAATATATGATTTTATCTTTATATATAGATACAATTGTAGACCTGCACTAGGCTGGGATGGGCTACAGGACAATAGGCAAGCAGCTTGGTGAGAAGGCAACAACTGTTGGCACAATTATTAGAAAATGGAAGAAGTTCAAGATGACGGTCACTGTCCCTCGGTCTGGGGCTCGTGGCGGGCATCAATGATTATGAGGAAGGTGAGGTATCAGCCCAGAACTACATGGCAGGACCTGGTCTATGACCTGAAGAGAGCTGGGACCACGGTCTCAAAGAAAACCAATAGTAACACACTACGCCGTGATGGATTAAATCCCTGCAGTACACACAAGGTCCCCCTGCTCAAGCCAGCGCATGTCCAGGCCCGTCTGAAGTCTGCCAAGGACCATCTGGATGATTGAGAGGAGGAATGGGATAAGGTCCTGTAGTCTGATGAGACAAAAATAGAGCTTTTTGGTCTAAACTCTAAACCATGTTTTTGGAGGAAGAAGAGTACAACCCCAAGAACACCATTACAACCGTGAAGCATAGCATTGAAACATTATTCTTTGGGGATGCTTTTCTGCAAAATTGACAGGACGACTGCAACGTATTGAAGGGAGGATGGTTGGGGCTATGTTTTGTGAGATCTGGCCAACAACCTCCTTCCCTCAAATAGAGCATTGAAGATGGGTTGTGGCTGGGTCTTCCAACATGACAATAACCCAAAACACACAGCCAGGGCAACTAAGGAGTCGCTCCGTAAGAAGCATCTCAAGGTCCTGGAGTGGCCTAGCCAGTCTCCGGACCTGAACCCAGTAGAAAATCTTTGGAGGGAGCTGAAAGTCCGTATTGCCCAGTGACAGTCCCGAAACCTGAAGGATCTGGAGAAGGTCTGTGTGGAGGAGTGGGCAAAAGTCCCTGCTGCAGTGTACGCAAACCAGGTCAAGAACTACAGGAAACGTAGGATCTCTGTAACTGCAAACAAAGGTTTCTGTACCAAATATGAAGTTCTGTTTTTCTGATGTTTCAAATACTAATGTCATGCAATAAAATGCAAACTAATTATTTAAAAATCGTACAATGTGATTTTCTGAACTTCTTTTTAGATTCCATTTCTCACAGTTGAAGTGTACCAATGATAAAGACTCCAGACCTCTACATGCTTTTTAAGTAGGAAAACCTAAAAAATCAGCAGCGTATCAAATAATTGTTCTCTCCGTATATATATAGTTGGCTAGATCTAATATACAGGATTTCTTACATAATAAAGCTCATTCACAGTGCTCTTTGTAGTTACAAATGTACCCTTTAATAGCTTGTTTGTTTCTAAGCTGAACGGAGAGATCACAATGTCTTAAACCCAGCATAATCCCCACATGAAAGCCATCCTACGGGCAACGTTTCCATTTCTAAGCATCTACGCATTTCTAAAAAGGTTTTTGAGGAGGCAGTGAACCATGTTAAGGGTTAGCTTTAAGAGATAATATAATAGGATAGAAATGCCTGTTACGTTTGATAACCATTTAAGCTCTTCTTATTTGTCTTTACCTTCACAAATGCATTGCGTGTGTGTGTGTGTGTGTGTGTGTGTGTGTGTGTTCGTGTGTTTGTGTGTTCGTGTGCGTGTGTGTGTGTGCTAGTTTGCCACGTGTCAGTTCACCTTCAAAACCGGTAAATGTTCCAGATGGAGGTATGAGACAAAAACACAAGATTCACCGAAGTTGAAGGTAAAAAAAACGAGACACTTTTTTAAACATGAGGGCCTTGAATTTAATACAAACTTTATAAGACGTTATGGTTTGTAAGTTTCTTGACAAGATTAAAGAAAACTTCAAGGAGGAAATGATGAAATATGACTGGAAAAATAGTCTTTTATTCATCAAAAATTCACAAAATGAAAAACGAGTACTGTGAAAGGTTTTGTCAGGGACTGGCTTCACTCCTGTATACCTAACCTCTTCAGACCTAATACTGCAATGTGCGCTTCTCACTTCTAATTGAAGCTGTGTGTGACCTTCTAACCGAACTACTTTAGTTTCTTCAAATAAAAAAATAAAAACAGTAAAAATTGTGTTTTTTGTCTAATTTTTTTGTAAACCATATACAAAGTAGTACTCTCAATAATCAAAGTGGTTCGCACTGACTGTATTTGTTTACACTGCTCGGCCTTCAATACGATCATGTTCTTTTTCAGGAATATGAGCAATACCACGTATCTATACTATCTCTCCACTGTTACATATTACATATGTACGGTGGAGAGACAAACTCTCCACTCAGAGAAGCAAGGTTACGACCTAACCAAGTGTTTTCTGGCAGTAGTAGAGACCAGTTGTTTTGTACTGGAATATGTCATTGTACAGTAGAGAGAGAGAAATAAAGCTTATTTTAGGATCAATACACTACACAGTGTACATCCTGAGAGCTTTGGAAATAGAGAAGTAGAGACTGAACAAACGTTTCCAGGTGTGAAGCAGTGCAGATACCTCTTTAAATGTAGAATCAATCCAGCGTACATTGAAGATGGTGCAGTGAGGGCACTTAGCCCCTGCAGCATCCTCCTAGCAGGCTGATGCTGGCATCATTTAGACTGGTGCTCAAATGAAAACACAGCTAAATCCATCACAACAAAATAAAGTACATACAACTGAAAATGTTTGCCTGAAGACAAAAAAGTGGAGTAGGTCAATAAAGGGCTGTGAAACAGTAAAAGGACAGTGAGTGGAGCAGATACTTGCAGTGTACAATGACACCTACACTTTAAAACGGAATTTTCTTATAAACACAGAATTTGCATATGTTTTGACGTATTAAATAAACCATTTTGTTTTCCTTCCTTTTCATTTTTCATTTTAAAACACTAAGCGTAGAAAGGTCTCTACCTAAACCGTGGCCAAAAGTCATTGTTAAACACGTTGCCTAGCAACGTATGGTTGCCTAACAACCATACGTCCTCACGTTCACATTGAGTTTGTTGCG
This sequence comes from Etheostoma cragini, assembly GCF_013103735.1. Taxonomy (NCBI): domain Eukaryota; kingdom Metazoa; phylum Chordata; class Actinopteri; order Perciformes; family Percidae; genus Etheostoma; species Etheostoma cragini. The sequence continues at coordinate 15,256,866 of NC_048409.1, forward strand.
TGGGGAAATAAAATGTCAAAGCGAGTTGATCCTAATAAAGCAACGGTGGCGAAAAAATTAAGGAACGTTCAATTACTCCGGGCTGAACAATATTCCAACGAATAATATGAGTCTGGACAACAACTGTTTTGTAAGTTTTGTCAACATACAATTGACTGGATTCACAACGACAAATGTAACAACCATTTGAAATCAAAAGTTAATCACAAGAACAAAGCTAAATCCACAGTGGGAGAATCCCTCCCTGTTACCGCTGAGGCAACGACAAAATCAATAGATGCAAGGTGTGGGTTTGTGGAAGATTTGGTTACAATGTGTGCTGAAACTGACATATCGCTTAAGAAAATGAAGAAGATACGTCCGTTTCTTGTTAAACACTGCAAGCAGGGGCGGCCTGTAGCTCCCCCAGTGAGAGCGTTCCACCCAAGATGGGGGAATCCCGCATGATGCTTTTTTTTTCCGACAGAGGAAGTGGTAGATTATGATGAAGACATCCTTCCAAATTCCTCACTATCTTCCACCTCAATGTCACTGCCCTCGCTGTCAAAATCCTCCTCTGTCGTAGCCATTTTCTCGCTCGTCTCTCAAAAATTCATAAACAAACGCACATGTATGTCTGGTTGATTGACATGATTTTCAGCAAACTATGGTACATTTTGGTCGTCACATGGGTTTAAATAGCCAACAAGACCCGCCTCATGTGTATTTAATCCAATGACGTTCTCTGCTGCACGCGTCATGAAAAGACTGACGAATAGAGAATGCTGCGTAACGCAGCAGCCGGCAGGAGGTTCAGCGTTGCGCAACGGAGTAATCGGCGGTAGACGTGTCGTTGCGAAGCATCCGGCACAAACGGGTTAAAAACAACAACAACAAAACAATTCAAGTAGGGAGGCGCACTTCCAGAAAACGCCAGCAGCCTCAGGCAGACCCACCTGCCGCGGGTCTTTGACCAGCGCATGCAAAAAGTGCTGCAAGGCATCCGTGGAAAGAAAATCTTCGTTTCTGTTGTCTCCGACAACCGAGATCGCAGTTTCCTCAACATTGTTATAGGTGGAGATCAGATCAGCTTTTATTTAGATAGGCTAACACAGCATATTAGCCTATTATTAGAAGTGAAAAGAAAAGTAAATCTGAAAAATCCCAAAAGGCCTAAAAATAAATCCCCAAAAATGTAATTTGAAAAAAACTATTACGGTTTTCATAGGCCCCTACCCATCAACTGGGAGACACAGTGTACAAGCTCCCACAAACACAAATACTACAGTCTACAGAGACCAAGACAAACAGAAATACACACTTGTAAACTTGCTGTAATACTCAGAGTAACCCCGCACTGCCAAAAGCCCACACACTTAGAATGTGTAATGCTTGTGAACAACTTTCTAAACTTTCTTTTTATTCATAAATGGAATTTCAAATAAGTGCCCTAATTTCTCTTCCTTTTTCTTGTCCTTTTCTGGTTCACTCGCTTCCATCTCTTCTCACACTTGCAGTTGAAATAAAGATTGTGTTTTTGCAGCAATGCAGAGCGAACCTCCTTAAAATTGGCTTGCTTAATAATTCAGCATTTGAATAAAGCTGGAATTTCAAATGTCACTGTGTGTAATTGTGTGTATAAGTGACGGCGAAAGACAGCTTGCAAAAAGAGAGAGGAAGAAAGGGGGGAAAGGCAGGTCAAGGGAAAGGAGCGGGAGAGCGTGATGTTTGAGAATAAAAGAAGAGAACAAATTTGCAGAGGGGTGTAATAGGGTTTGAAAAGCTTTTTTCAGCACTTACAGATTACCAAGACTGTGTGTGTGTGTGTGTGTGTGTGTGTGTGTGTGTGTGTGTGTGTGTGTGTGTGTGTGCTACACTAAATAGACTCAGTATTAAGACATCTTCCTTATGACAACCACCTCACAGCGATCTCTCCAACTTTTCCAAATCTCTGTTCTCCATTTTACTCTTTTGGAAGGGTATATTTGAAATGTTATTAAAGGAACACTTTCACATTTTTGGGACATTTTCTTAGCAGAATTAGATAAGATTGATACCACTTTTATGTCTGTACAATAAGTATGAAGTTACAACTGTCCTGAAGACAGACTGCTACCTTTGAAACAGGGTTGCTCTGAAAACCCCCCCAGTACCAATAAGCGCTTTCCATCCATAGACAGTAACGGTCTATGATTCCACCTGATGAAATTAACACGGCAAAAAAAAAAACAATCAGAATTATGGTCTAGCCAGAACATATACACCAATAAATCAACTAGTGAACTGGGAGACTTCAGCCCTACCTTATTCATATAAAAAAAAAAAAAAGTTGAGACATTGCTCAGTCCAGAAAAAGTGTCATGTGAAGTTGTAACTGATAAGCAGAACTAAAACTTGTTTTACACTTACCCGTTCTTGGCATTTTGGAATCTGTTCTGATCTAGATCCAGGTTTCAATTCCCAATTGTACTTAGCACTAGAAGAGACTAGAAACAGAAGGAAACTGCCAGCCTGGCTCTGTTTGAAGGTAACAAACCTGTGGACCAGCATCTATAAAGCTTGCTTCAGTTAACATGTTATTTTTCATTAGAGGTGTTGCTGTTGTTTGGTTTACTTTGAATATAGCCATGCTAGGTCTTTCCAAATTAAGCGGCCGCCGGCTTTAGCTTCATTCATAGTGTAGTACAGACATGAGAGCGGAACTGATCATCACATCAAAATGTTGGCAAAAACTGCATTACAAAAAAAAAAAAAGTCCTCTATGTCTATACCTTAAAATGCATCAACATGGAATAATGGTGTTTACCTGTTCTAACTAGTATAATATATGCAAACAAAGTTCCTTTTGGAGAGTCAGCATGCTTGTCTTTTACTGTGCATGTGTCTGTGTGCTTGCATGCCCGCTCACACACAAACATAGGAGTTTGTGTAAAAACTATGAGATTGTGCTTCATATTCAAGCACGCAGACTGTGACAGCATATAAACTGCCAACCCGGTTTACCATAAGGAAACTAGACAGAAAATCAGAAACACATCGTTCTCCACTCCAAAAGCGCCTGCGTTGGAACGCTCACACGGACGACTCAGAGAGGCGGGTGCAGACTGCGGGTGGGCTGGCTTCCACAGAATTTCACATTGGTTTGACAACAATAACAACAGTAGAGTTGATGTGGCATTTTCAAATCTAGGGCAGTCATTTCAGCACACAGAAGGAAACAAAAGGCAGCACATTTTAAGGCAGTAAGGAGTATATTGTGATGGGTTATAGCTTAGTGGTTTCTGTGTGAGGAAGTGTCAAAATACTGTGTATGGGGGGGAGAACAGGGGGAGAAAGAAATGCTGCATGTATATGCGGCATATTTTCTACATCTCATATCCAAGCGTGGAACCATAGTTCAACTCAGTCTGCTAACCTTGACCACGCCTGTCTTGTAGCCATTTTTGGATCTGGTGACAGTAACAATAAATCAGACTCAATGTCACATAAAGTCTCCTCTCAGGCATCGTAACCCTTGTGTTGCCTTCCCCTCAAAATTGAACAACACTTTTGACACTTTTTAATCATTGTTTTTAACTTTTTACGTTTTTGTCCCATTTTTCAACACTTTTTTCATTGTTTGTCACTTTTTTTATGTTCTCAACACTACGTAACACTAACTTATTAAGTTTAGTTCTACAGTTATTTTAGGAATATATGGTCAATAAACCTCATTTATTAAAAAACATACCTAATGTTTTGCTTAAAAAAGCAGAAATTAGTAATTATTTAGGCTAAAATTAAAGAAATGTATGTTGATGGTTAATCAGACTTGAATATGTCAACTTTTATTCAATACTACTTCAAAACAACTTCAATTTTTTTCTCCAAATGCTATAAAATTGAATAAGACACCCCAAATTTCATGAAAGTTTAGATTGGTACTTGCCAAAGAGCGTTATGTGGAATTACGTTTCGGGTAATTAAAAGGAACATTAATAAAAAAGGTCAATTAGACCCAAGGACAACATGAGGGTTAAAGCAGACCACAGCTTTTAAGATAATTTAATAAAAACTGCTTCAGACAACACATCACATTGAGCTTTAGGTTTCATTTCGTCAGAGTTGCACCTTTCTTGGGGGTTCTTTTTGGGTGCTTGTGGAAAGGTAGAAATTGAGGAATTGATTGATCAATACAGAACACTTCAGACAATTTCCAAACTTTATTTTCTCCAGCAAGACGTTTTGTGGTGGTAAAACAGGGACTTTGTGTGAATCTTAAAAAGATTGATATAAGAAATACAATGTTCTTTGCATTCACAATGAACAAGACCTCCTGTCAATCCCGACACCTACACTTCAGCACACAAAATGGCACGCTTTCTGTAGCCATAGATTATGAAATGCAACAGAAACAAGGCTGGACTTCACAAGTACGGCTTAACATTGGTTTCCATTCCCCGCTTTGCATACCTCACAGTATGAACATTCTTAAGTTAAAAAAGCAATTATAGTGTCAGAGTTTGTGGAAAACAAAACAATCTAAAAAACCATCTACAGTAAATAGAAAAGGAAGTGGCAAATGAGAATCAAAGTCCAATAAATGTGTTTTCAGTTTTACAATTACGGTTTACACAATTTGGCTTTAGTTCATTCCATTTAAAGTGTGTTTCAAGTTTGATTTTGTCTGAAGCAAAAGACACTGTATGACACGGGGACTATGGAAGTGTAATAGCATGGCTGCACTGTTAAACGCTGTGCACAGGACACAGCACACTGCCCGTCTTTAATATTGATGGACTCTTGACTCCTGGAAGTGTGAAGTGAATCAGCCACGAGGTAATGTTATTACCCCACTGAACCCTGAGACCAGTCTCACCTGGCATCGGATGATTTATTCATTTAGATTGGAAACTGGAAGACGGATAGACAGATTAAATAGGGAAAGGGACGGATGACTTAGCGAGACAAGCTGATGAACAAAAGACAGAAGCGGCTGCTGTAAGCTAAATGAGACAGAGGAATTAGATAAACAGATAAACAGTTACACTTTTGACAAGTTTTAAATATAAAAGAACCATACAAAGAGAACGACCAACAGAGCAGTAAATGCGATGGAACACATTATGAAAATCACTAAAAAGTGTTGTGTGACTTGTAAGTAAAAATAAAATCACCTCAAATAGTCAAGGTCAAATCCATCCCTGCATGTCACTGTATGAGTAAAAGAGGACAAAAAACAGTTGAGCTTCAGTTTGAAAGAATATCTTGAACTTTACTACACATGATTGGCTCGATAATAAGATTCCTGTCTAAAAGGCTACGGCCATTATATGAGACACTCTTGCCTACTTCATATTAAACGATGCCAGTGACAAATGATCCCAACTGCAACTAGTTTGGGCTGGTTGTTTTCTCCGGCAGGAAGCATCAATCAAAATGTTTTTAGAACCATTGTTTCTTGCACATCAAAAAATCTACGTATGTATTTTACAAAAATATTATATTATATACTGAATTGAATAATGGATGAGGAGTCTAATAAGCAGATTAGTGAGTCAGTTACAGCTGCAGTGTTTGTAATTATTTATTTCAAAAAATAGCATTTCATTAAATTATTTCCCATCAGAAAATGTAAAGCTGGAGAGAGCAGAGAAGAGGCAATATGTTGTTGGAATAGTCTTCTTCTTTGACTGACAGTTTAGCTCGTTTGACAAATTGCATTGCTAGGCCTCGGACAAAAATATCAAACAGCTTGATAACAATCTGGACATCCCAAACGAGGTCATGAGCACAGGATGCAATTAAACGGGGGTGCCAACCCTGTCATAGAATAGGGTGCGCCAAGGCCCCAAACTGACTCTGATGACTTCAAAAATCATTCCCAAAGAAACCTTGTCCGAGACTATGTAATAGAACGCAGGCCTGTTCACTAACACATAAACTTGACAACTACAGAGGGTGGCAGTGTCACTTTCCCTTCCTCTCTCTCTGTGTCCACGTGGGAATGAGTAGCCATGCTTTAGTCCGTCCCTGATCCAATTAACATGACCTGAAACAGGTGTACGAGCTGGCAGAGCAGGAAGTGAGTCTGCAGTCTCAGCCAGAACACACCCACCTACAATGCAAGAGAAGGTATGCACATGGTCTTGTATGTGTAGTCGCCATGGGCCTCACCTGTCCTCCTCAAGTGAATAAAGAAGTGAATGACTTGTAATTGTTAATTGTTTCAGTGAACCTGCAACCATTTGCTTTTAACTCTCGCAACAGGGGAATAATACAAACTTCATCACACCTGTGGTTACAACTTCACGCTCTGCACACATGTTTACATCCACACAGTACCTGGTTTCTATTGAATGGAAAAAACAACACTCACCTTCAACAATGATTAAAAATGAATAAAACACATACATATATAAAAACACATACATATACTGTATACATATACGTATTGTACATATACACATACATAGATAGAAGTCAGACCCTGTCTTTTTACAAATATGTGTCACCTAGGTTGTGGTCTGCTGTGTCTCCTAGCCAAGTTGGGGCAAGAATCTATGACACAGTGATCATCTCAGAAGACATAAATAGAGTGTATAGTATGAACTCTGCATTACTTCCTCTGTATCACAGATTTCAGCCACCCGATGCAGCAACCATACAGCTGCATTTAAATTATTGTGGATTCTGAGAGTCTTAACTTTCCACATTATATTTGGTTATTAATCTGCTGGAACTAAAACAATCCTTCTGATTGTCTCAGGAACTGTGTAGAAGGCCGTTGATAAAAAAAAACTAAAACAACGCCTGCTAAGCATAAAGCATCTGCTTTTGGGGCTTTGTTTGTAACACTAAATCAGATCATCCACGAAAATACCATTTAAAATGTAGTTTGTCAACATTTTCTTCAACAGCATTTTCTGAGTTTAAAACAGTAGTGCACTGTGTCTGCTTCACTGCACTCACTAGAAAATAACAGCATGTGCTTGTCTACCTGACTAATTATAGCAGCTTGATTGTAATTATAGCTAGCGATACTGCTAGACATATACCCAGTGAATCTAGGAGTAAACAGACCTTCTCTCACTCTCAACAAAAGCAATGCTGATTAATGACCTGATTATGGAGCACCGTGTCGACATAATCGGTTTAAGTAAAAAGTCGTCCCAGTCTAACATTAGTCTGACTCGTTTGAAACCAAAAAAGATCTGTATAGAGTAAAATCAACTCATAAATCAACTCCGCTTGTACAACAAAATGCATAAATGATTCATTCATACAGCAGTCTAATCTCCCTCACAGCATTAATGACATGTCTGCTGTGTTTGAGGTTGATTATTTGAGTTTGATAACCTTTCAAAACAATAAATATTAATAGTCCTTCGTAAATAATTAGTTTTTTTCTACCAAGTGATTAGCTCATCATCTGTGGTTTATGAAGGACAGAGTGGTACATCACTCAAAGTGGCATTATGTCAAGAATGTAATGATTTGATTTAGTTTGTATATGTAATTTAATTTAGATTGGCATGTAAGGAATTATTCATCAAAGTCCTCAAGCCTGTTAAAAGTACAGTAGCTCACTGCCTACATCAGCACTGAAGACTGACTAACACTAAATGATCAGTCAAGGGACATCTCACTATTACAAGGATTGAATGCACTTGTTGTTAGCTGCTTTGGACAAAAACAATTATCAAATGACAATAATTTATATGTACGGTTTAATATCTGGCAGCTAGGTCTAAATCTGGTTTTAAAAAGGTGTTTACCTCCAGAACTCTCAAGGTCTTTTCAGACGGTAAGCAATACTTTGCCTGAATAGCTGCTTGGATGCACAGGGTCTCACTGAGCTCCTCGGGTAAATCAGTCCCTGCAGGAATTCACAATGTTGGGATGACAACAATTCACACAAATTCAACCAATCATAGTGAATTCGGTGCAACCCACAATTTTGACCAATCAAAGCAACTTTACCACAAATTTGACCAATAACTTGAGTTTCCTTCAACCTCACCCAATCACAGCAGTCCAACGTGCCAGACTTTATGCATCATTATGCAACGTTGAGAGCCACTGACCAAGCGGGAGTAAGTGATACGGGTTGACGTCACACACGTTCGTCGCCAAATTCATTTCCTTGTTTCTGATGAAGACAAGACGTGTGTGACTTGAACATCTCACATTAGCCAACAAAACATACAGCAAAAGACTGTGTAAAACATTTCAGACAGTCCTGCCAACCTGTAGCGTCAACAATCAATGCTATGGCCAATTTAGGACACTTCAAACCTGATGCACTTTCCGGTCTTTTCGCTTTACTTTACATTTCCAATCATCACCAACATGTTAGCAGAATTTATCTATACCCATCTAACAATCTACATATACATTTTCCTGTACAAGGACATTTAAGTGACTTTGATGAGGGTGACGTTCTGTCCCTCTTTTTACTGTACTGGAAATTAGGATTAAGGAGCTTTTATTGCATAATTCAGAGTTGTTGAAGCGGGGTATTTTTTTGTGAAAGACGGAAGTAAGATCCAGTTTATATCTTATGAAAAGCTCATCCAATTTTTACAAAATGTGATGGGTAACATCCAGAGGTGGGTAGTAACGAGTTACATTTACTCCGTTACATTTACTTGAGTAAGTTTTTGAAAATTTTTTACTTCTAGGAGTAGTTTTAAATCACGATACTTTTACTTTTACTTGAGTAGATTAGTGAAAAATAAACTGTACTCTTACTCCGCTACATTAGGCTACAATGAGCTCGTTACTCGTTACTACGCTTCATTGTTTTTACCCCCGCGTACGTCTCATTTTAATGTTTTATTTTGACAGAGAGAGAGAGTCTTCCCCTGAAGGCTCTACCACGTGACTGTGCTTAACCAATCACACGTCGTTGTGCAGTCACCACGAGTGTGGTCACCCGTGACCACACTCGTTTCAGCAGCGGGACAGGTTAGCCCATAGATATATAAGGAGGCTAGCTTTACAGTCGTAGCAAAGCGAAGACGCAGAATCAAAAGTCGCCAGGGCAACGTAGACCAGGAGGACCCCCCCCCCCCCCCCCCCCCCCCCCCCCCCCCCTCGGCCTCACAGTGAAAGCATGGTTACCTTTTAGGAAAAGTGCGAAACAGCAGCTTTTATGCGGCGTCTTCTGTGTCGACCAAACAAACGGACATGTGAGCGTTCAACAACTCAACCTCTAAGCTGAGGAGACGTAGCGGTAGTTTTGGTTTTTGCTGTGGAGAAGTGGCTGTTTGTCTTTTAGGTTACACACAGTATGTTTTACACATGAAGTATTCATCCAAATTTGATGTGACAAGTCTCTCAAGTAAGCTAATTTGTAATTAATAAATTAATTTTAATTTATTTTATTGATTGGATGAACTATAATTTGCCTAAATATGATTATTTTGTATTTCTGTCTGTCTGATTGATGCTTGTGTTAAGAAATAAATCAGACATTACTCAACAGTTACTCACTACTTGAGTAGTTTTTTCATCAAGTACTTTTTTACTCTTACTCAAGTAATTATTTGGAGGACTACTTTTACTTTTACTTGAGTCAAATTATTCTGAAGTAACAGTACTTTTACTTGAGTACAATTTTTGGCTACTCTACCCACCTCTGGTAACATCTAGGGCCACTACTGAGGCACCCTTACAGTAGTGATAATGTAATAGTAATGATTGGTTGAAGTGGGCAGGGCCTACAGGACCCACGTTTGGATCAACCACTTACACTCAGGTGAATTACGGGGAATTAACAGGATAGATGTAGAATGGGTATTTGACCTGATTTACCAAATATTTCATATGTAGACCATTAGGTGGCGCTACAACAACACCAAACGTGGTTTTGCCTATAACTCCCACATTACATATCATACAATCTTTACATCTACATGTTCAATTAATCAAGCAAAGTCACCTGATATAGGCCACGCCCATTTCTGCTCAAAGTTCTTAAATATGGTGCTAAGCAATATGGTGCTAAGCACGGAACAAACTTTTTCAGACTCTGCACAAAACCTGGTATGTAGCATCTCCAGATGGCCGTGACAAAAAGGTATTCACAGAATTTTGCTACGTTAAAGTATGCGCATTTGACAACTAAACAAATTTACTCTAGCAAGCTACCACAAATATATCATATCTCGGCCAAATTAAATGTTATCAGCAAAATACTTCATTGTTGTTGAGCAGTGTTTCACATCTCTCCACGATGCTCTGTACCAAATTTGGCAAAGATTGGCCATTAGGGGGCACTATAATCAACGTTTGTTTTGTCTAAAATCTCAATTCATTTCAATGGGAAATGTACAATTGCAATAGCTCTGCCACAGTAAATGCTATAAACACGAAACCTGGGATGATTGTTTGACAAGCCCCTCAGAGGCTCTGTACTAAATTTGGTAAATATAGGCCATTAGGGGGCGCTATAATCAACGTAGATAATTTTGGGACATGACATTAACAAGGACCAGAATGGGACCAAATGTGTACCATTGTCACATAGGAGTAATAATAGTAGTGGGCCCTATTTTAACGATCTAACCGTGCGTTCACACTGCAGACAACTTGAGCCGCAAAGAAGCTCTGGCCGCCCGCCAAGAATGCTTGTAAAAAAATACGGGGAAGCTTTTTGATGCTTTGGCCGCTCTGACACGGCAACGTTCTGTTAAGCTGTGAGAAGCAGACACAGCCACTGCTCGGCCAATACACTGACACCTTTAATAAATTACATCTATCATGACCGGATTTGGGTTGTTAATTGGTCGCAGCAATGTCTGTTAGCAGTTAGCTGGCTCGTTAGCCGCTTTGGGGGTGGCAGTAGCTCAGTCCATAGGGAGTTGGGTTGGGAACCGGAGGGTCACTGGTTCAATCCCCGTATGGACCCAAAAAGTTGGGAGCGTGGATTGGTGGCTGGAGAGATGCCAGTTCACCTCCTGGGCACTGCCAGGTGCCCTTGAGCAAGGCACCGTACCCCCCCCCCGACCGCTCAGGGCGCTGGTTCAGCTGGCAGCCCACTCACTCTGACATCTCTCCATGTATAGTGCATGTATAGGTCCTGAGCATGTGTGTGTATTTCAGGCCTGTGTGTGAGTACTAACAAAAAGTGTGTACACAGAGTGTAGTGCAGTAATTTCCCCATTGGGGACTAATAAACAAATTATCTTATCTTATCTTATCTAAGCCGTAGCGGCGTGCAGGCAGATTGAGCAGCCGCCAGACTAACCTAGTGATCCGTGCAGGACTTCACAGAGAGCGGACCGTTTAGAGACGATGTGGCTGGCAGGCAACATTAACTCCTTGCAGCTGAGAGAAGCTGGCTTCTATTGAAAATTAATGACTTGCGGTAACTTCAGAAGCTCAAGTCGGTGGCGGTGTGAACGCACAGTAAGGGCATGGCATGGAGCGCATGGCGCAGGTGTGTTTATAGCGTGTCCAAATCCACTTTTGGTAGTTTGACAGAAGAAAAAAAGGGTCCAAGCGCTGGGTGCCAATCATTGTCATCTCCCATTCCCTCTGACAGCATGGCACGTTTGTACCTTAGCGAATTGACTCACATGAGGTCGGATTTACACCGTCATGTTTTTATTTGTAATATTTTGCATGTGTGTGCTGCTGCGCTTTCCTGTGTGTGTCTATCAAGCACAGTGTGTGTTATGTGCATCAGCCTAGACGCATTTTACTAATTCGCTATTAAAAAAAACAGTGAAATGCTGCGCTATTGACTTTAGACCAGGGTTTTGTTGGTCAGTGGCACAATCACTTCCTGCTGCCTCAAGATAGCAATATCCCACGAATTCACCTGAACACACTAAGCCAGCACGATATGGGGAAAATAACTTTTTGCGATTATTTTTGACTGATATTGCGATATGATTTACGATATTAGACGGAATGATTGCATTTGTATAATTATTCTCATTTTCATAAAAATATTTAACATTGAAGGAAATTAAAATGATTATACTGTGATTGTTGCAAGGATCTGTACCAAACAAACATTTTTTCTGTAGGATAGGTTTTTGTAGGCCGGGACAGCTCTGCAGCGCCGCAATACTGTGTTAGAATGTTTTGACACACATTTTACACATCAACAAATATTGTGCCCCCCTGCATTTTAGATATTAATTAATTGTTTAATTGTGCAGCCCTAGAACACACCTCCCTGTAAGACTGCAGGTGCATTTGCTATTTAAAGAAGGCGGGCGCTGGACGGCAAACTGAAACCTGCATCAGTACAGTATTTGTGTTGGGCTTTCCCTTGCGCCACGCCAGGTGCAAGATAGGGCCATATAGGTGTCTTCAAGACTTCATGGACCAATTCAGGGTTTCAAAAATAAACTTGACTTGTCTAATGAAGTCTATAGAAATCTACTCGTATACACAAACTAAATCCGGGAACCACTGGTTCAATCAAATCACTGGAATAAAAGTAGTTTTGATTCCATTTGAACTATTATTGGACACTATTGGATAGATTGCCATGAAATTCACCATCATCAGATAAACACATAGACCGTTAATATAAATGGACAGAGCATGAGTGACGTCACCCATTGGTTTGTGGAGATCAGAAATGAGTCG
>NC_048409.1:15269535-15284845 GCF_013103735.1 Etheostoma cragini
GGTTTAAGTTACTTCCGCAGTGGTTGCACTTTTCCGAACCGGATGCTCTGTCCATCAATATATATACGGTCTATGGATAAACATTTAAAATGTAACTGCAACATGACATTCCCGCCACCCTCCGCTGTACATTGTGTTTAGTGCGTGTTGGTTTAACCTGTTTGCAAGCTCCGATTTTCTAAGATAGTGAACATGGCCAACATAACAGTAAAACAACAGCATTTTAGCATTGATAATATTAGCATCAGTAATTAGCTCAAAGCACCTCTGTGCCCAAGCCTCACAAAACCTGCTGGCATGGCTGCAGTCTCATTAAAAATCATGTGATCATGCACCACAAGCCTTCAGCACCACCTGTGTCTGCCCACACAAGTAAAAGGGATGAAAAAAAGGCAAACCTGGACTGAGACCAGCTAGTGCATCACATCACAGACTTTGAGCCAGCAGCTTTAAGCTTGCAACTCACTCAAACAGATACTCACATTGCACCAGCAGCCTTCATGGCAGACAGAGTCAAAGAATGGACACACGCAGCTGGAGTATGAAGTAGCCAGAAGTCAGAAGTCTCTCGGTCTAGCAGCTTATTTGATTGGACACTTGCCAGATTTCTCTGCTGCTCCTGCCTTGAGGCAGACACTCTTTTTTTTCAAGTTCCTTTTGTTGCCTCTGTCCTCCACCTGGTCTTCAGAGGAAGACAGTATTTTCACTCTATTTGTTAAGCCAAGGATTTAGTGACATTGTAAGTTGTTTTGGTTTTGTTTAATTCTGGCCTCAATACCAATAGCGTCAGGAAGAAAAATAAAACCAATGCAACATATCACGCAAGAGGGCAGTCCTGTGCAGAGGTAGGTGCACGGAGGAGGAGGGCGGTTGGAAGCTCACTGATAGCTTCCACTTCATCCAGGTGATGAAAGACGCTGGCTTAATGAGCGCCGTTAGTGCAAGCGTGAAGGAAAAAGGGAGAAGTAGACAAAGAGACTTCAGAGATGCAACTGGTAAGTGAGCATTTTCTTTTTATTCTGGTGATTCTGAAACCACATGAATAATTGAAGATTTCGTTTCGGGTCAGTGCGTTTGGTTTTCAGAGGACGATAACGTCTTAAAGTTGTAGCTGTCTTAAAACGTTTGTAGCAGCGTAGTTGGTTCATATTGTTGAAACTTGTTTGTTTGCAAGGTTTAATATGGCGCAATAAAATACTGATTTATATTGTTGAGTTAATTAAATTGTACATTATTCATTGACTAAGTTTACTTCTGATCGGTTATTTGGATGCTTGTGACTTTTACTTTTCAGCAGTGAGCTAATTGTGCATTTTCTCTCTTGTATCCCTATTCAAGGTTTTCAAGCTACTCAATACCTGCAAACTCCTCATCTATATTTCTGTGAAATTTAAATAAACCTGGAGACAGAGTTGAGTTGTCACTAGGCCTGCACAAGTAATCGTTATAAAATTGCGATCTCGATTCACCCTGTTCACGATTTTTAAATAACTTCAATTTTATTATTTAATTCATTTTGGAATTTCTTTTGTTAATTTTTTTTAAAGACTTCGATTCTCATTTAATTTTGCAAGCCGACTACATCCCAACCGCTACTACTTTCTTCTGTGAGTTCTAGACATAGACTGTATAAAATAGGGTTTAAAGTGCTCCAAGAGCTGCAATGTTCCCCTTCTCTTCATTGAGTCCTCTATGATTACAGGCTTGTGGTGATGCGATATGTGATACAGGTGGCAAAAAAATCCGTTTGGTACTGCCACTTGTTTTTGCCATGGTTCATGTTAACAATAAATAGATTTACCTATATACGTTTTATCCAGTGATTTTGTCATCAGGTTCATCAAAAGTTTCATTTTGGAAAGCCTACTTGACAACTCTAATGATCAGAAAAGACAAGCATAAAGCATCTCGAGGGAGCTTTTTCACACCAAAGTGTAATATATATATAAAAATGAGTGACACTTCTTAAAACTTTTTAAGATAAATGCACCACAGAGTTAGTTGTGCTCCAGAAAAGTTAGGGATTAACTAGGCATGTGAAAAGTGGAGAAGATGACAGCTTGGAGCCTAAAGCGAGAACTTGCACTGTATCGACAGCACTTTTTAAATACCTTTCCTAAAACTCTTCCTCAACTTGTCATATCTTTCATGTTTTTCTTTTCATTGCTTTGAGAAATCTAATTAAAATTAGCAGTGAAAATAATCCATTATCCTTTGAATTTCGAGGCAGACTTGCCAATTACAGGAGGAGCAAACGTAACCCTGAGAGGACTTTGTGAACACCAGCCCTGAAGCCTTGACCAAACACATCAGAAGTGACTGTCCCATTGGCGTGACAGTGTCTCAAGCTGTACTACGTATCTTTCTTCTTTTCTTGCGGAGCTATTAGCTAAATTAAATAAGCCTCTTCTCAGCTCCGTGCAGTGCTCTTTTAATCTGCCGTCCCCTTCTGTCTTCTCCTGTCTGGACAGCCAGATGTGAAATGACTATGGTTAAGTGTAGCCTACTTGTAGAAAAGCAGAGAATAAGTGTGTTATGCTTTGAACCAATGACCAGTGACTAGGCCTGTCACTATTACTATATAATCTCTAGGGGTGGGGGGGCTGAAAAATCACTACAGTACAGTATAGCAATTTTTTCTCTTGGCAATACTGTTTCAATACATTGACGCCAAGTAGCATTCTTTTATTATATAAATTGCACGTGATAATTAAATTTTTTTGTACTAGAATATATAATATTGCAGCAATAAAATTGAATCGAGTTGAACAAACACAGAAATGTATCTTTTTAGATAAAACAGATGTTGACAAAATCTATCTTTGGGGACATATTTTGAAATTGTAAAAAAGGTAATAAATTCCAATACATTGCCGAATATGGCAAAATTCCAATAATATGGCATTGGGATAAGTATGGTGATAATACGAAAACAGAAAACGGGTCTCTTGATTCTGCCCTATCGGTACTACAGTGTTTGACAGCTAGGGGAAAGTTATGGAGAAGTCTGTTCCGTCCAAAATTAACTGAAAAATACAACTACATGAAATTGCTAACAGCGATTATTTGTTATTAATTATTTTTATGACACCAACCAGTGACAATGAAGCAGTATTTTAAGGGACCAGCTTTTAATACTGAGGCATGCACAACACTTCTTCTTGGTGAACAGCAATGGTCCCATTAAAGACCATCAATTATTGACTGGGGTAACCTACAGCATTGAAAGATATTAACTGACATGTTGGGCTCATAGATCTTTTCTACCTTGTCTTTTAGCTTCTCATACTTCAAGCTTTTTCAAAACATTTTGGGGAACAAATCATCCTTACCTTTTCCCATCTCCTGATCACCACTGCATAAAACTTTTGATGTGGAAACTTACTGATGCTGACAAAAAAATACTTTGACAACTACGGTTTTGCGCGGTGTCTCGCATCCGTCTCCCAGATATATACGTATTCAAACTTCTTGTTGCATTTCCTCTTTGCCCAGAATATTACATTTTTACCAGAAGAAGATAGTCATCCTTTACACATGCTGTTATATGATAAGAAACAGAGAGCTCTGCTCATCTCAGCTAGGGAAATTACAGGCCAATGTCGGCCTGACCTGGCATTCAGATCAGTGTGTGTCGGAGCTGACAAGCAGCATTTGTATCCAGTGTTGATGTGTCCACAGGCTTCCTGAGGCAGCTGAACATGATGCCAGTGCTTCTTTTCTCTAGGCTGTGGTCTACTTCTTTTTTTGCCAGACAAACTACCATCTGTGAGCTGTAAAATACAGTTTTCATATTTTAAGGATGTGTTCCACTGTATGTGGTTACAGAGCAGCTGGCAGAAATGTTTGCGACCACTGCCCTGTTCACTGAAATAAAAAGGGCTTTGGTTCATGTTTCACAATCCAATGAACAAACCTCTTCCAGGAGTAGGGCTGCACGATTTAGGGAAATATGAGATAACCTTAAATATCGTGATAACAAAATCACTTGCGATAAATAAACAGATACTAAAGTGTACTCAGTCCTGCATTTCTGCTGCTCTCAGTATTCTGCTAAAATACAACAAATTGCTTGTTGAATTTAAAATAAATTAAAGGAAATTATTCTAAACACTCTTATTGAACAAATTGAACATTGAATTGAATATAAAATGCACCACAAAAAAAAGGAGTTACATGTTGTTTTGCGATGACAGTAAAAAAAAAATATATATATATATATATATATATATATATATATATAGTACAGCCCTATCCAGGAGGAGTGTGTGTTTGGTAAATGAATATGGTCAAAAGTCAGAATGACTGATTCAGTCTGACCACACTCACATCATGTGATATGTAGCTGTTCTGTCACTTCTCTTTCCTGGTTCTATGATTCAACATGAAGACCCTGAGAATCTGTTCATAGTTTGTTTCAGACAGCTTGTTCTCTTTGCCCACTTGTCTTACCCAATCCCTTTTGCAACCCCCACCTCTCTCCTATATTTCACTTTTACTCACGTTCCACCATGTGCTTATTGTCATCTCAACCCCCTCCGACATTTTATTTTATTATCAACTGATGGGCAATGTGACCTTTAAAGACAGCACAGCTGACGGCCCGTGCACTCTGATTTCAAGATTTTTATCTCGGCATCTGTGTTGGCTTCGTAGAGACGTGTTTTACAGATGCACCCCAGGTGACAAAGGTCTTACAGCGGGCCGCGGCTGGATTGTTCACCTCTTTAAGTAACTTGGTTTCTCTTTATTGTTGTTTTTAGTGCTGATGCTTTTCACAAGTGCAGAGTATAACAGAAAGCTAGAAACAAAACGTATTAGACTACTTTCTTTCCAACCAAGATCCAAGAGAAATGTCAGCTCAAAAACATACTGAAAGCAATATTTCAAAGCAAAAGTTTTGCTGTAAGCAAAAGGGTTTTTTATCACTCAGGTGGTAAAAATATTCCAGCCAGTGCAGCTTTAAGTCCACTGGCTTGCCCACGTTCAATGGAAAATAAAAAGTGTTCAATATATCTACAGATTGCGGATGGATATGGAGTATAATTTAAACTAAAGTATTACTAGTTACTTGGAAACCCCTTATGTGCAACATACAGTAGAAAGCAGCATTTCACCAAATTGAAACAATGAGTGCATTTTAAGCCATTGCCATATAAACATCAAATAGAGGAGTACTGCCATTTAAATCTCTCTGCTTTAAGTTCATCCTGCATCCAAGAATCAATCTTGAAAAATTGGAAGTTCAACTGGTACAGCTTAATGTCTAATGTATATGCTAGACATGACAGACACACACAGGGCTGTTATGTCACCGCTGCAGTGCAACGCAGACCTCGGCCAAGTGTGCCCCGCCCAGTGCAGCACATTGACTACCTTCATACTCTTTAAAACAAAAAGCTATCCCCATCAGGACAAAGGAAATCTATCGTTGTCTGGGACGTGCAGAGTTTTAAATATTAATACAGCAACTCAGCTGAATAGCTCCTTGAATATAAATAAAGTAGAATTAAAATGCGCTTTTGTTTTTTCATGTTGTATTTCTGAAATGATGTGACTTACTTTACATACAAAACAGTTGCCTCTTTATTCTTCTGCTGTTGTGAATGCGTTTTTATTGAATCCATCTCCAACACACCTGTTGGTTCACAGCAGAAACGGTAGAATAATTTATGACAACGACAAGATTCCTGTGCACATGTGGGTTTTGTGGTTACTTTGCAACAGTCTTCTGCTGGTTGCACAAAACTGAAAATATTAAAATATTGATGTGCCTTTGCCATATAGAGTGACCAAAATATCAGGGAATACAAGTGCACTGAGCTGTGGAAGGGAGCAGGCCTTGCAAAACAACAAAGATTGCAGTGTGTCTCTGGATGTGTATCGCCACACCCCCTGCCAAGCCTCGCCTCCCACCGGGCCGCACAGCGACTTACCAAAATACCGACCCGGCACAGCCAAGGACTTCAATACACCCCAGGAAAATACCTGTTTGCTGATACTGTACAAATACTGTACAGACTATATCTTTTCCAAGAGAGAGAGAAGTCTTCCTTTCATGATGAACAATTTCCTGGTTTTATAACAGTCTGAACCATAACTGTTAACAGTAACAATGCCATTGTGTGTCACATTTTGTCTCTCCTAGAAATTACACTGTGGATTAGAAAGATTTTCAGGGTGATCTAGTTCTAGATCAGCCTACTTTATTAAGTACAGTAAAAAATAAGATGAAGTAAATGAAATAGCTTTTAGTATGGGTATTACTTGAAGCAGCTGTCATAAGGTGTTAAGCCATGATATTACCACACTTCCAAACCAAACGATGGTCACTGACAGCCCCATGATGTTCAAAGGATTTTGTAACCTTTCAAGCAGAATGGGCAATATGATCAAAAGCAGTTTGAATACTTGACCTTTTTATCATAATATCATGCTTGTAATGTCTAATGAGGCAGTACAGGAATCAAACAAAGAGACCCAGATCAGAGCATTGAAGCTATAATTGGAGAGGTTACACTCATGATTGTGAGCTGAAGTACCGCATTTCACAGGACTTACCATTGAAAGATACCATACCTTACTTAACCATCAATAAGAGCTTTGACCAATTAGTACGATCAGTTAAACAGTTTAAAATACATACACAGCACAGACCACTGTGGACTAGTGTTGGTCGCGTAAGCAGTTTCAGGAAAACGGCTGCATGGGTCCACAACAATGCACATAACATTGTGGCTGCGCGACCAGTACAAGTTCATAGCTGTCCACGGAGCGCAGAGAGTATGTCCGGGCCTCCTGGACGGGTGAACTGGGACTCTGTTTACGAGGGTCAGCTATGGGTCAGAAAAACAATTCTAAACTAGCATCGCTAGGACTTACAAAGCAAAACAGTGTACTGTTGGATCAAGTAAGAGAAGCTAGTAACAAGAGATCCATTGATACTAATTTATGTAGAAAACCACACATCAAAAAAAAATCTGGTTATTTTCCTCATTTCTTTAGACATTTTTTGAAATTATCTTTGACTGCAGTGTGTTACTTTTTACATTTCCTGTGTGTGACCCACAGTACAGATGAACGTACTGTAGGCTATATTTACGTTGATGAAAATAATAGTTTGCCCAGGTACTGTCTGAGGCCTATTATCTAGTGTCTAAAATGTACAACTTATCTCTACAAAAGCTGGCTGATCTGTCCATGTTTCACACTTTCACATATGCACATAGATGCATAAACAGCTGCATGAACAAAACAAACAAACACATGCTAAATATGCACACACAGTCAAAAACATAACATAGCCTTGAGCTGCAGAATTACAAGATTAAATAAAGTAATCTGCACAATGGGATTACCAGTGAAGTCGAGTATACACACAGACACAACTGCACTGATGAACACATGTACGCGTGCACAGTAAAATGCAAATTATGCACAGACACAAAGACCCAAATGCAAAAATATACAACTACATGAACTCACGTTCTGTGAATAAAGTAGAGGTTATGGCCCCTTAGCTAAAAAATAATATTCAAAATGAATACCTCATTTTAGCAGTGGAGTGATTCAAAAAGTCAAATCATCTAATTTAATAACATAATGTACACAGTCTACGTGTGGTACACCACAGTAATTGGTGGTGTTCTCCACACACAAAAAAAAGATCATTTTGGAATACTGCAAAACATAGAACAATAAAATTCACAGATCTAAAAATGTATGCTCACATAAAACTGTATCAATGCATATAGGTCTACATGCATCAAATACGTAACTTACAAATGTGCATCTATGTATGCCATACAAAACATAGCCTAAACAGCCAACAGCACTTTCGAGAGATAATAAGCTAATGGCTAACTATTGAAGCACAGCTTAAAACAAAACAATCACAAGCAACTCGCAGACACATGCACAGGCGCATTCACAACTCACACACCATCAACTGGTGACTGCGCCACCCCGTATGCCAATATTCAAAGTCCTGCAGGCTTTTTATCCTTTATATCTACTGTATGCATGCTTGCTGTACACAACAGTTTGGCAATCCAGACAAACAGCAGATTCTATAAGATTCATTAAATCAGCAAACCCAATACTTTTAGTTAAATCCACACAGAAATCCACGGCGGGACATTTAAGGGGAAAAAACAGCGAGGAAAGAGAGACAGTTACAGAGACGGGCAGTTTGTGTCCAACCTAAATACCTTATCTGACGTCCAAGTCCCTTCTCCATTTTCCACTGAGGTGAAGTCCATAATATCCGACAGCACTTGTACTGTCTGGTTACGGTCCTTTTGTTTGTTTGTAGACAGAAGTTCTCATATCCTTTCTCCATCCTGCTAGCTTATCTTCACAATAGCACATTAGCTAACGTTAGCTAAATATCACATTAGCGGCACTTTTCCCGGTTGCTTAATTTAAAAAAACTCCTGTTGTTAACTTATATTGTTTATTGCAAGTTCAGACAATGACTGGGTTTACAATTTACATTCGTTTCTTCTTCCAGAGTTCTGTTTAACCCTGGTATCGCAGAAGCGTGGCAGTGGGACAGCATGCAACTAATTGGTGGGTACTTTTGATTAGATGTCAACTTCACCTGTAGCTTCTCCACATGGATGCTGTAGGCCGCAACGCCATCTGTGACCACACAGGGCGCTGAAGAAGACAAGACGAGAAGGCGTTGAAGACAAGAAAAGAAGAAGTGTCTATTAAAGAGAAAGTTAATTGTTTTATCTAGGTTTTTGGCGATAGCTTGGATAGTGAGGAAGTCCTACCTTAAGGCAGTATCTGTAACTGCAACTTTTGTCATGAAGTGAAGAAAATCAGTTGCTTACAATGTTTTCTTTCAAAACGTAATGGCAGTCATATAACACCTAATGTGGAACTAAACTGTTGATTTATCATTTTTCCCCAAGTATATAATTTGACTGGATATCATGATTGATATTAGGTTACAACAAGATATGATTAAAAGATCAGGTCAATTTGATGTGTGTGTGTGTGTGTGTGTGTGTGTGTGTGTGAGGGTCTATCTTAGCCCAGGATGTTTAATAAAACATGTAGTGGCTTGTGCTCCTGTGTGTGTGATTATGTGTCAGGAGGGAATGACTGCAGCAGAACATGCATGGCTTCTGAAAATCTAGGTCATCAGCAAGTGAGAGAAAGAGAGAGGTACATTGTAAAGACAGCAAGAGAGGAACAAGTACAATAACAAAGACAGAGGTGATCAGACAACACTGAAATAGAGGCAGTTTAGTGAAGATGTTATTTTAGACTAATTTGTTGACAAAATACATAATGCAGGGGAAATCCCAATCAAAGTTACCTACTGCCTAAAGCTATATGTGTTGCTTCTGATACAGTTATCTGTTTTCTGTGAGAGTAGCAATATCTGCTTCATCATTCATCTGAATAAGCGGCTTTAGTGATGCAAAATGAGATATATTATCAATATGAAGTACATGTAGACATTTGTAATAGGCCTTGGATAGTTTAAGTTGGCTTAAAAAGAAAAGCACAGGTGTTACTAATAGCACGGAATTCAGCCATTGTTAAATTAATGATTTACACCTGTGCTTTTCCAACTGAGACATGTCAAAATGTCTTCTGTGAAAATGGCCTATTATTCTGAATTTACAGTACTTCATGTTTTTTAGGACATCCATTTCAGACACCCTATCCAGTATGTGACTGTATCTTAGGATAAATTCTTTTCTTTATCGAAAATATTATACTTTTTACTTTTTACTGGTAAATATTTTCGATAAAGTTCTTGCACACAATTAAGTATTATTGACAATTCTGCAGGGTCAAAAACACTCAACGCTCCAAAAAAGTCTAAAGTTCCAATCTCCAATCTATTCGAGTATTAATGTTTTATTTCTCTATACACCCACACATATATATATAAATATATATACATACATACATACTGTATATACGTATGTATATATGTATATATATATATAAATATATATACATACATACATACTGTATATACGTATGTATATATGTATATATATATATATATTTATACATATCACATGTATATGCTGTCTTTCTAACACGCTTATAAAACATAATCAAAACTTATTGTTACTGAAAATATGAAGTATAGAACCTGCTATTCTTGGACATTATTGTCAAGTCTGTGCCAGTACTACTGTACAGTACCTCAATCATAATTGGCCCAGTTGTTCCACTGACAGCATTATTCTAACTACTGTATTGTAAAATATTATTATCTTCTCATGATTTATTTTTATCCCTACTTTTTATTCATTTATTCTCACACAAGGCTGTTTGCAAAGGAGACTCAGGCCTTAGCAGAATACTGTTGTTAAAACAAGAATCCTTTTTTAAAAATAGAGAAAAACACATGTATTGTTTCTACATACAGTATATGTATTCTATGGGGTTTCTGCTGCAGATTGTTTTAATTGGCTGTCCAAATCTTTTTTAAATATCACAGCCAAACACACACTTCACCCTGACCCTGAAATCTGTGAATCTGCAAAGGGGCTTCATTAGAGCTAAAAGAAAGAGTATGTTGTGTTTGAGGCCCGGGGGGGGGGGCATTTAACCAGTTATAGTGTTGCTTTGTGTATGGAAGAAGGCGTCATAAGCTTGTTAAGTCAAAACACACACTATAGAGCCGTTAGACGTGCAAAAACAAACAACTTCTTCACCACTTTGGACTACAATTGCTTAGAATAATAATGTGATCATACCAATGCACACAAACGTACACAAATGTGCAAATTCAGTAATCACAACACACCTGTATTAGATTGAAATGTATCAAACCTTACAGAGATTTATCTTGCACCATACAGCTCATCAGATAGACCACAGACAACAACGGGACCACTAAACCCTCCCTCTCCCCCGCACAACAATACATAACACCAACTATGTCTACATTATAAAATAGTAAAGTGCAGAGTCATTTAGCACTAGTGGGCTATCAATAGTAATGTTTAAATAGTATACCAAAGTGCAGTATTATCACATAGAAAGAATCAAGTAATTTTCCCTAACTTAGTCAGCCGTGTGAGGCGGGTAGGAATAAATAATTTGCAAGCCTGGCCGGTTTGTGAGGACGGCACCCTATATCTTCTGCCTGGTGGCAGCACCTGGAATAGGGGATCTAGCCCATCACCGCAAATTGTTTGTCCTTTCCTCACGACCATGGTTTCGCAGATTGTGGTCAGAAAATGTAATTGATGTCCAGCAATCTTGCTGGCCATGTTAACTATCCTGTGTAAGTTATTTTTGTTTGTCACTGATAAAGACAAATACCAGGCGATGGAGCAGAAAGTTAAAATACTCTCAACTAAAGAGCGATATAAAAGGACCATCGTGTCTCTTTCTACTCTGAATTGTCTCAGCTTCTGCTGAAATACAGTCACAGCAGACCCTTTTAATAGATGGCATCAGTGTTGGGATTCCATGATAGCTTAGCATCTATTGTTGTTCCTCAGTATTTATACTCCCCTGCCACTTCAATCCCTCGCCCCTCCATAGTCAGCTGGTGGTGGGTCAATCCCACACTTCTAAAGTCAAATTCAATTTATTTAGTTTTCTTTGTGTTAAGCAGGAGACAAATGGACATGCACCTAAACCTCTAAACTGATCTACCCAAGCCTGCTACTTGGTTTAATCGTTGTCCCGTATCAAACCTATGATTGCTGCATTGAAAAAATTATCTATAAATAACACAAAAATATTTCCTTTGGGCTGATAAAGGTTACAATAAACATTATGGAGCACAGGCATCATCTGAGCTCCTTTCTGTCCAGTATGCTATCATAGCTCACAGGCTGTGTTTATGCATGCAAGGAATCACGTTTTTCTAACCTGGTATTTAGTCTTTAGAATGCGTGAGTTGTTTGTTGGCATATTTTTAGTAAGCTAAGCGTTGATCTGACTTTGATGCTGTTCTTGCCATCCATGCGAAAATTCACACAGCCCCATGGGTACATTTTGATAATTTTGATGAGAGAAAAAACCAACAGCTGTGAGCAGTAGTTAATGTTACTATCGGGATCATCATTTCTTCCTCCTATATTTGAAGCAACTCGTAAACAGAAACAAGGAAGCTGGCATGCGGCTTCACCTTTTTTTACAGTATTGTGCTGGTGGACCTTGTGCGGGTGTGTGACACCACAGCACAACACAACAACAGTAACATTGCAGGGCCTGCTTGTGTGTTTTGGATACTGGCGGACTGTCATGAGTTAGCTGTGTAGATTATTCAGTTTGCTTTAACTGTTATCTAAATTGCATCAACCAGGCATAAAAAAGACTGACAGCCAGTTAGCGTGGCTGAATTCTAATCCAAAATAGCCCAAGTATGTACGCGATGCTAATAATGTCCCAGACTTCTAATAGCTTTAATCCCTGAGTATGCTACTGTAACTAATTGTGTTCATATTCTCAAAATTAGACCAGTGTGATGGCTTAATGACCCATGATGCTCACTCTAGCAATAGCCCTATAAGTAATTACTGTAAGATATTCAATGTCCAAAGTCGTCCAAAGTCGTTATTTTTATAATGTTAATGTGATAAATAGGTTATAATGTAATGTTTTATAATGTTCCATATTTGTTGAACTGTTTCTGAGAAGTGTGGCCCCAATTGTATGGTCATTTTGAATGCTGTAGTTTGAATTATAATGTGTTGTGTAGAGTTATAATGTTACAGAAGTTTTTTTTATTTTAAACCCATCCCATTTATTTTAATGAGCAGCAGAGTGTTTTATGGAAAATAGTCTTGCATTGCCAGACTTCCTGCACAGCGCTGCTGAGGAGGGTCTGGCTAGTCCACACAGTATTCCCTGGATGGGAGAAAAACCTGCTCTGGTTTATTGGCATTTTTTAAAAAACTAATCAGAATCGCCATGGATGGCGGTATGCACAGGACAGAGCCACAATGCCACTGCAAAATAACCTTGGAAAGGAAGTTGTTTTGTTGGTCGTGCAACAGAAAACTCGGATTGGACAGATAATCCAGCTATCTGTCTGGAATTACCCTGCAGAGATCTGAAGAGCAGTTAACCATAGTCTTTGTAAATTGACCGGAGTTTACCATTGCAACACAAAGAAAGCTGAAGGTAACGTTCATCCAGGCAAAAAGAGTGTGATCCAATGGAATTTCTAGCAGCGTCAATGCAATCCCGGAAGTGGAACGTCGTAGATATAGACAACATGAAAAAATAACAAAAGAAGAACAGAATGTGCCTGAATAATTTCAGATACGTTTGTAACATTTTGTTTGTAACAGCAGCAAAATCAGTCACACAGTACAGAATATAAATGAAACACAAAAACAAATATTTGAACATATACTGTACAAAAATGTGCAACTGCTTTAATAGTATGATGAACATGTAAATAAACCAATAGTGCAGGTTGTACTTAGGGCAGTGTTGTGGTGTCTCAGAGTGTTATCTAGCACCCAGTGATGACGTGTTAAAGAGTTTTATTGCCTGTGGTAGGAATGATTTCCTGTAGCGGTCCGTGCGGCAGCTAAGCTGTCTCCGATGCAGCCGCCCCAGCAGATGGCGGAGGACAGCAGAGCGCTGGCCACAACAGATTGGAAGAACATCTCCAACATTTTTGCTGCACACGTTAAAGGATCTCAGCTTCCTCAGGAAATAGAGTCTGCTCATCCCCTTCTTGTTAACAGCAGTGCGGTCGACGTTGACCCCCAGGTATCTTGTTTGTATAGACACTTTTAGGAAACAACTAAAGACCCACTTTTTTAAACTTGTTTTTTAGTTCAACACTGTGTTTTACTGTATCTGTTTGTTGTTTTAATTTATTTTATTTTTATTTTCATTTTATAAACTTGTGCAGCACTTTGTGATCCTGGTCTTTGAAAAGTGCTATAGAAATAATGTTTACTTACTTACTTATCTGTACTCCTAATGTTTTTTGCTGTCTCTCTGTTGACAGTTCCATTACCAGAGACAGTTGGCAACTGTCTTCAACTTGCTGCATTGGTAACATTCCCTAGAATGAATTTTACAACACATTGCCACCCATTTCCAAAAATATACACACAGAAAACTGAGACGCACAGGCTGCAGTGAATCAACTCCAAAAATGAGAACATATTCAACCCGGAAAGTGTAGGTGTAATAACACTCATCTCAAGTGTGAAGACAATGGCATAAAAATATCAAATAGAAGACACACACACACACACACACACACACACATACACACACACACACACACACACACACACACACAAAAGTCAAATACACCTATCAAGGCTGATTTTGAAATACTCTGCAGGGGTTCTGCGAAACCATAGATATAATTAAATATCGGTAGCATGGCCTTTCAAAGTTTGCATTTTGAAGCCTTAATTACAGCGCCACCATGTGGCCGATTTCCAGTTATTCCCCCAAGTTTCATGTTTCTAGCTAATTCCAGCTAACGGGAATTTGAGCCGGCGCACCAGGCAGCAAATAACTAAAACAGACAAACAGAAGGGTTCTACCGTTTTGCAGATAAAAATACGATGCTGACTTCTAAAAACTTATTTTCAGGGAGGAATAGAAAAAGTAAAGACACAGAAGAATCATAATTGGCTATATGTTTGGTTTAAAAGAACACGCCGACTTATTGAGACTTTAGCTTATTCACCGTTACCCCCAGAGTATCCTTCAGCACATGTTTCATGGTCTGTATAACTAATTTCATTTTTTCATAAAATAGATACGCAAAATACGATGGTTCTTAAAGGTGGCTACAGGTGTATTTTGATCCATGTCCAGAGCAAGTATAGCCATAGATGCAGCCGGTCAGGAATTCTATGAAACATCATGGTATTACCTGGTCTCCCCTGTTAATTGTCGCAGCAAACACCCATGATTGTAAACTATGCTTTTAATATCTAGTAATTGTTGACTGTTACTCCAACCCTGACCAAACTCCAGGCGAACTCTCTGCTCCGTGACCAGGCTTCTCAGGTGCTGCGAGCAAATCACTCCGCTCAAGTAGCAGAAGTACTGGTGCTTCACCTTTCTGAGAATATAGTTCCCAGTTAGAGTCTTGCTGACACAGAAAACAGACTAAAAACGATAAAAATGAGAAGACCGATACCCAAGGGAGAAATAATAATGTAACACAAACCCTACAACAAATGAATCGGTAGCTCGCAGTGAGATGGCGACCAGATGTCCTTAAAAGATGTTCACCATATGGTCGATCTGCAGACAATTACACACTCAGTCGGTTATAATTATGTTATGTCCCAATGTCTAGGGGTAACCGAGACGCAACATAACG
>NC_048409.1:15284855-15289137 GCF_013103735.1 Etheostoma cragini
CCCCCCCCCCCACACACACACACACACACACACTCTTCCCACTCCCAATTTAAGGCCTGAACAAAGAATTACAAAGTAGGAGTTTCCATTTTATTCAGAGATGAGGTCCCAACGCAACAAACAAAACAACTCTAGACGCAACCTAAAACTTTCCTACACCTACACAAAATGCAAAGTAAAGACAAAGCTCTCACCGATGCTTCTACTGTAAAAACAGGAGAAAAAGGCAACAAACAAAAAGGACTTCTCACGCCTTCCAAACTGCTACCAGCAGCACAAAGCAATTATGTTACATTACTTACACCATAAGTAACCTTAAATCACATCACATAGATTTACAGATGCACATGTGGGAAATTACAGAGTGAAGATAGAGGGGCAAGTTCTTGTCCAGGGGGGCTTTGAAATGGCAGCTGTCCTCGAGGCAACCAATCAGAAGACAGCAATCAGCTCTCCTGGACCAATCTGGTGTGCACACCTGTTCTCCATTAGCAGTTTACTCATAGTAGATCACCTAAAATTGCAGGGTGAGAGACATTATAACATAAAGTATGACCCCAGCATCATAACAATTACAAAAGCATACACTGTAAATTACAAATTACCCAAATGCACCAAAATGTTGGCTCACTTCTATTTTTGTGATGTTCACTGATGAGATTAATCAAGGTAAGTGCTATTACACCTCATGGTTTCATGTACTTTATATCAATCGAGCAATTCAAAACTCACTCCTTTTTTACATTCAGTGAATGGCAGTTCTCTGCAGCTTCACAGAATCAAATACATTTCATTTTCTCTTTGATTGTCTACTTCAAATTTTCAGTTGCCATTTTTGCGCTCCACACCCCTGATGGTGTTTGAGATTTGAGTGAGCAGAGTGAAGGAAAAGGCAAAACTACAAAAGAGATAGAAGAAGACATCAACTTTTTACATGTTAGAAAATAAAAACAAAGAGGGGATGAGATAAACGTAGATGAATCAATGCATCCTTTAGTTAGTCTAATACATTTACATCCCATTTGTGCATTGAAATTATTTATTGATCTGAGATTTTTTTTTTCAATCTTCAAGAGAGATGACTAGAAAGAAAACTAATTTTTACCTGTTTAAATGCACACAATCACAAAAAAGATTTTTCTGCACCCAGTGTAGTATTTACAATGATATATCTGCTTCCTCCCATGTCTAATATAGTAACCAGGTTATTTTAGAGCTTGTACTGCAAATTTTCTTTAATTTGTTAACCCTCTTTCTTCCAGAAACCTGGTTTCACTGCGTGAACTCAAACATAGCAATACATTAAAGAACCTGACCTCAAACTTTGTGACAAAAAATGTAAAAGAGACATGTTCCCCTGGCACAAGCAGCACAGTTTTATCTTTAAAAAGGGTCTTCCTGCAAGGCTTTTCAGAAGTACACCTCTTGGGTTCTGCTGGTTTTCTGCATGAGCGAGCAAAAGTGTAGGGAGAGAAAGGCAGGGTGAAGCTGGTCAATAACTGTGCTTTGTGTGTGTATGTGTGTGTGTGTGTGTGTGCGCGCGCTCCTCTAAAAAGATGGGAAGGAGGAGAGAAATAATTGTTGAATTGTTTTTATAGAGCTTTCCCTGGGAGATTTGGATGCAGATTCATTAATCTAAAAGCAAAATGTATGCCCTCTCTCAGGGTTTTCTGGGGGAAACAATAACAGCACGGGTAAGAGAGCAGCAACACTTGACTTTCTCATCTCCGACTTTTCTCTAATTTTCTATCAATTTCCATGTTTCTTTGATTCTTTTTCTCCGTCACTCACCCTCTTTGGTTCTCTCTCAGACTGTTTCCCCTGCAATAAAACAGTGGATGTGACCACTTGATGTGAAATAGGGTGCATAAACAATACAGTGAGCTGAATCATTTCAACCAGTTCAGTTTGAGGTTTTTGGAGCTGCTCCTTACAAGGCAATGTAATCTTAAAAATATAAATAATAATTTTCTTGTAAATATACAAATTATGTTATAGCATCAGTCGATGAGTTTGGGAACAATTGCACATCTCTTTGGTCTGCACCAGACTCACACACTTTCATATTTGATTTTTGTTGCACCAGGGTAGAAAAGGGTTGGCAAAAATTTGCTGTTAGTTTTTAAGGTAAAATATTATAGAATGTTTCATTCTGTGGTGTATAGGGGTGGGGAAAAATTTGATTCTTAGATGCAACCTCTGAAACAATTCAATGCTCTATTCTGATAAGTTAATAATTGATTATTAAAAAACGTTACTGTCTCCAGACATGTACAAATTGAAAGAGGATGGGATTATGGACAACAACTAAGAGTTTAGGCAAGAGTGCAGAAAAAAAAACTAAAATGGCACAAAAGTAAAAAATAAATAAGTTTTATACACATACACATGATCTAAAAAGACATACATTAAATAATTAGGCAAAACACATAAAGGCGGTTCATCTACTTTGGAATGACTACAAAATAAAATCCCCAGTAGACAAAAAATGTCATTAAAACTTGTGTGTGACAAATGACTACAAAATAAAAACCCCAGTAGACAAAAAATGTCATTAAAACTTGTGTGTGACAAATACAGTATTTCAAAATCTAACAATCTCAGATTCATATATATATTTTTTTAATCACCCAGGAAATGTACATAAAATAATTGTTGCATTGATAATCGGTTTAGAATGGAATCGTGAGGTGCCCAAAGATTCCCACCCCATATGGTGTATACTTAGTAAAACCAAGAGAAAAAACTCAAACCCACCAAATACTCCTGATGAATAAAGCTTTTATCAAGTTCACCTTATAGAGGCATCTACAGTGGGTGAACAATGTTCTTGTGGTTTTTTCCCACCCTCCAATTGAAACAAACTGAAATAGAAAATGCTCAAAAGACTGACTAAACTGTTCCAAACATAAACACGTTTTGTGTTGCTTCTCAGGTGAACTGGATGTCCACACACACACACACACACAAACACACACGCACGTGCACGTGCACACACAACTTCCTCATATTGCGTCAGCTTCTGTTATGGTAAAAGCACACACTTCAATCATAAGCATATCTTACTCAGCTATGGTTTAAGCGTTACTTGACCAGAAGGGTCACTTAAATTAGTAATTCACATGCATGGCATTGCAGACAGCTTCATATTTCTCTCCCATCAAATGTATAGCAAATCAAAACAAACACATGGATTCCACAGCTTAATCAGCTGATGTTATATTTTACCTTTACAATTGATCTCCAAAGGGAAATATTCTTTTCAGTGACTAACTACTGCAACTGGAAGGGATTTAGAGTCTTGCTGACGGATACTTCAGGGGCACTGACATTTGAATGTTGTTGCGAGGATACTCCTGTGAAAAGATTTTTTATTTCAGTGAAGCCGTTTCCTGGTTTGAGAGAAACTCCATTGATTTTACACGTGAACTTCAGTGAACTTTCATGAGTACTTCTCAGCCTGTAGAAACAGCTGTATAATGTCTTCTCTGGCTCTGTAGGGAGCTTCCTCTGGTGAAAAAGAATCTCGAGTTGGATGTGAGGTCATTGCAGGAAGCATACATTACAAACCAGGGATGTGGTATTTTAAAGACGTTAGCGCTTGTAAAGCAGGGGGAATAAATACATAATGCATTGAGATGAGATGCATTATTAGATTAAAAAGAAAAGACACAAAACCTTGACTCAACGAGAGACAGAAAATCTGGATATCTCACTGCTTTGAATCTTTTTTAAATCTGTCTCTTGTGAGTCACCTAACTTAAGGGGAGTGCAAATTACTACTCCTACCCCTTTAAATATAAATGAAATAACAAAAGTTACAATGGTTTCTGGTAGCAATCTAAACATAGAAACAAAATCAGGTGTATTAGGACAATATTACCAGATAATAGATTTTTTTCGAGGATGAATTCTCAAACCTTTACTGGAGGCATAAAAGCCCGGGTGCCCAAAAAAGGATCAGCAAGCACAACCATCATGACTGAATGAAAGTCTGACACCCTTGTTAAACAAACACTTACTTCCAAACATACCCGTAAGCCCTGATATTTTCAATGAAACCTACAAAGACACAAAGTGGATTCATAGTTAAACTAGCTTTTGTGACCCTAATGTACTGACTTTGATTCTCAGGAGAAAAGTCACAAAAACAATCATAAAAAGGTCTATTTTGGGAGGTTGGGAATTGAACCTTACTTGCAGCCCGCCATCTTCCTCAGGTTAAGATGGCGTAGCTGCACGACACGCAAATCACGATGAGCCACGCTTTCACTAAGCCATA
>NC_048409.1:15289237-15298450 GCF_013103735.1 Etheostoma cragini
TCCTGTATATGATTGTTGTGCATCATGGAATTGTGATTGAATGTACAGTGATGACGTGTGAAATAAACGAAACGAAACTCCGAAACTCCTATTTCACACCAGACATTTTGACTTCTCATACAAGGAAACAAACAGGTGCTACTCATAACATCTGCAATTCCATTCTGTTCAAGTCCCATTGTGAGTGACAGGGAGCCAGCATGCACAATACTAGGACCCTGATATCAAAGCAACTGAATGGAGTTCAGCCATCATTCACTTTTTTTCTATTTCCGCCCATGCTTTTCCTCCCTGACATGTCAAAATGTCTTTTGTGAAAAAGTCCTATTAGGGAAAACAATGCCTTGCCCTCAGTGTATGCAAGTACGATCCAACCTAAAGACTGAGGCCATTGAATGAAATGGCACATAACTAACTCTCATTTTTATATAGGTGGATGTAATTGTTCTCCAGTTACTGTTTGCACTGTGGCGTTTATATGCATCTGTCTGAGTGTGGTGTGTGTTGACTAAACACTGTCTGACTGGTGACCTGCTCTTCTCAAAAACCTGCTCCAAAGACTGGATCTGCAGGTGCCCTGTTGGCTTAGGAACACACGCACAGGCACACGCACACGCACACATACACACACACACACACACACACACTACAAGTGCACTAGTGCATGCACAATGACATGCAGACGTATACATACGCACACACCTGTGAAAAGTTATGATGATATGCGTGAAAAGGACAAATGACACACAGAAATGTTTATCCACACACATGCACACATACACACACACACACACACACACGCTCATAAAGTATACACCTGTGGGAAAATAAAGAGATGATGTGGTGGGTTGCCCAAGGTCAAACCAGGCATATGAGTGTGCAAACCACACACGTTCACACTCAAATACACTGATACACACAAATTAGGCCATACAAATGCAAACTGGCATTTGGATTTAGCCGCAGGGGGTGAAGAGAGAAAGAAAGCAAAATGTGAGTGAACGATAATAAGAGAAGAAGGGAAAATGGGGGGGAAAGTCTAAGGTAATTGGATAAACAATTGTACAGGAAAGACAAATAAGGGTGTGCTACAGAAAGAGTCACAGGGTTGAAAAAATGATAGCTAAAGAGTATAATCTATAATTTACATTAACTGCATTGTTTAATTGCTGGACTTTTTCCGAGTTAATGTGATTGATCCATGGTTTATCTATATATTTACGTTTTGTTACAAAGATGTCAATCCTTATTCAGAACATGTTTGTAATCAGAGCCAGTACAGTTTTAAAAGAATCTAGATATTTTACAAAGGTAAAAAGGTGGGTCACACACACACAAAACCTGACAGCAATGTAATTAGAAAATATTTTCTACAATCCAACACATTATAAAATGAAAGTCTTGACGTATTCTAAATTGTTTATTTTTACTGCTTATAATAAATGGTTATAAAGGTTGTTGTTAAAAATATTGTCATCAAGAGTTTGTTGTTAGTTTTCTAAAAAAGGTTTTCTTTACTCTTCATATGGATCATGCATGATTGTTCAGACTTTTAATTTGGTAGTGCGGGACAATGCAAGGCGGAGAAAATTGAAAAAGAGACACCACGAAAGAGCAGCTGGATTATAGGAAACATCAGTTTTATCGTTTGTATTGGGTTTTTTCGTTTTTTTGTCGGTTGTACTTGAGAAAATGGCAAAAATGAAACTTGAAACTTGATTCAGCAGAGAGCCAAATTACAACAAAAGATGCCAAACAGAAACAGTAACAACAGTCACAACATGCACAACATGCACACATGGCGCACATGGTTCGTGAAAACATACATGCAGCGCTTTTGATCGCCACAAACTTTCTCTCTTCATTCTTACTGTATGTGCCTTTGTGTTTCCCAGTGTGGTTCATTCAAACACAGATTCTAGGTGAGCCGCTTTCCTCCGTCAGCGTGTACAGTATGTGTTTGAAGGCTGCAGTGGTTTGTTAGTGAGGTTGCTCAGCAGAGAATAATGGTTGGCAAGAACAAGAGGCAGAGCAGCGGAAGAGGAAACACAATGAGAGACCTTAATGATTCAGATTCTGGCATAAATTGCTGAAACTGAAAGTATTGCTAATTACTGTTGATCTAAACTTCCAGTGAACTTTCAAGTGTTATCAAATGTTTGCTGCAATAGGAGATGTACGTCAAATGCTAATATTTTTAAACTTCATTCATTCATGGGAAGATCTATTTTGAGATATAGTACACAAATGGCAAAAAAAAAGCCAAACATTGTGTTGGTATCAGAATAAGTGATTTTCTTTTTTTAGCGGTATTATATTTGTGATTTTGAATTTTAGTATAGTCTAGAATAGTATAGTATATCTTCTTATTTTTACACTGCAAAATGAACTCCACCAACATCAGGGTTAAATAGCCTGAATCGGCTCAGTTTTGCTTGGTTTGAAAGTTCTGTCACACTGAGCAATATCAAGTGTCACAACCCTCTTTAAAATGTTTCTAATGAAATTATAAGGCTGATTGTGACACATGTTGGATTTTCAACACATGGCATGATTGGCCTAAGAAAAGATCACAACTTTAACTGGTTACACTCTTTACTTCATTGCTTTCTGCTTGCAGCTGAAAAGAAATAGCCTAAAGGTTTTAAAATTGGTGTTGAAATTGTTGAAGACTGAATATAATAAAGATGCTTTAAGTTGTAAAGTAAAGTGTAGTTCTTCATTCATGATGCTGCAGAGTAAATACTTTAAACATTATACCATTGAGGTTTAACTGAAACCAAGTGTTTAATTGGCAACTTAGGTGTTCATTTAGATGGGTTTATAAAATTGACAGAAGGGACTGTTATTTATATAAGGGGCCACTGGAGGAGTTTTGGGATGTTTCTTCAAAATAGAATTGACCTTTCCTTCACCAGCAAAACATTTCCCATGATAAAATGATTGGGAAAAGAGGCATGATCCTCCCTAACATTTTATTGATTCCTTCTGCACAGGTTTGTGCTTGGCAAAGATGTACTGATGCTCATTGTTTTTTTACAACAACGAAATAGATGACTTAACCTCTGCATCCTCATCTTACACATCACACTCCACTATTATAGTGGCCATTTCAGTAGGTATACTCACTAACATTGTTGTGTCAACACATCAAGCATGGAGACTAAATACACACTTTCTGCATTACTGCATTACTTTAAATAAGTGCTGAAGACACGTTAAGAGACTGAGAGCCACATGGAAAAATATGCACCAAACAAGCCACTTTGAAATGTTGCTGTTTTCATGAATACAAAAGTTGGGTACACAAACAAATGTTAGGTGACCCTCCCTTCAACAAAGAATAAAAAGACCTGACTCTCCCCTGTTGTCATCTGGTGGTCCATTACTTAAATACCGTACATGTGAAATATGCCCTTAATTGGAGTAATGAATACCACCCAGTCATGATGTCACAAAGGTACAAAATATCAAAGACTGGTTAGTTTTTGTCTTATGTAAATGGAGGCAGAAAATTTAGTCTTTGCATACTGTACTTACATTAACATTCCTGCTGTTGAGTGGAAAGGTAATTTCCTGTTGACCCTGTGACGACTGTATCAGTCCCTACATTCACTGAGAACTAAAGAAATCTTCAGCATTGCTTTAACACTTGAATTTTCTTCCCTTAGGGATAAATACCCTGCTATTGCAAGTGGCAAAGGCTTTCAATTCAACTACAGTAGGCCCTAGAGCTAAAATGGAGCCTTAACAGTGGAGTGTGGTGCAACGGAGCGCAGGAGATACAATCAGTCCGACTGGCCAAAATAATCGGTTCAAACAGTAGAGAGGGCCACAGAAAGGCAGGAATGCTAAATTGGTGGAGGCTGTAGCCTAAAATTACCGTTATTTTAGAGTTTAAGGTTCATAGCAGCTCAGTCTTTCCCGAAAAAATTACTCAGACTTTCACAACTAACTTAAAAGACTGTGGAGGAAGCATTGAGGGGATTATTGACTAACAGGCGGAGAATACGAGTGTGATGACAGTAATGCTGTTCAAAGAATGGAGCAACATTTGTTTTGTGGTTCTATAAGACAACCATTTTTTAGTTTTGTTTATTTTTTGCATGTTGTAAAATTGTTATTGTTCTCGATATTTTTACAATAGCTCTTTCAGTGAATTTAGTTAGCACCAATGGGGTCAGTACTGACATATAATACGTGAGGGGTGTGTGTTTGTGACTGCTAATTTAACAGTACTGTAGACTGGAGGAGTATGACAATCTTGAAAGGCGGAGGACGGAAGCGAGCACGCTGTAGGCTGATGCTGGAAAACCACACGGAAAATATTATTGGAAAGAAAGATCGTTTGATTGAAGAGACATTTTCTTGTTTCACACAACACAACTTTTGTAAATAAACCTTTTTAAACCTGAACGACAACACTGAAAGAGGGAGACACCAACAGCTAGCAGGCCCGGCTCCGGAACGCGAACTGAAACAGCAGCTGGGTGAGTCAGTTTAACACAGCCCCAACCACTTTAGAAGTAGGAAAGATAGGAAACTCATCCAGGCCAGTTTTAGTCTCATTTTCACGTTAAACACAACACACAGGGAGAGGAGACAATGTAATAAATGTTACGAGCTAGGTTAGCATTTAGTAGCTGTTAACTTCTAACTATCTATTCATTTCACAGGGATCAGTGAAATACAGGTAGGTATTATTTTGTGCTCCAAACCGATTGAGTCGAGTATAAAACTAGAAGACCAAATATGCCAATTTTATCTAACATGTTTTAATGGTTACGGTGCATGATCTTTTCATGGCAGACAGCTTTCTTATCAATGGATTGATAAGCACGACAATGGGCATCAACATTTAGTACATTTACCTTTCCTCACTGCCAAAACAACCTGTATAGCTTGACAGCTAATTTTTAAAAGGAGCCATCTTTAATAATAATATTAATAATAATAATACATTTTATATGTAATGCACTTTACATTTAAACAAACCTCAAAGTGCTAGTGCTTTAAGACTGAGATAGATGTGTGGATAGACACAAAATGTTAAGGTAGGCATTAGTGATGTCAGGTGCAAAGGTGTTATATGCTGAGGCAATTTGCACACTTTCTTTTGAGCAAAAAGTGCTTGTCAGTGCCACTGGGACATAGCAGTAATACAGTTGATTATAACAACTTTATTTTATGCCTCCATAAATTTCAATTTATGTCTCATTAACTGTTGCTCTTGCCATGATTGGCTGTTAGCTTCTGGAGTTATCCATCTCATTTTTTTATCCTGTGAGTCAGATAAAGGAAAGAAAGCAGACAGGACATGAGAAGATGAGGTGAATAACTGAATGACATAACAGTGCTAGAAAAAGCCAAGTACAGTGGAGGACATAAGATAAGCAGGAGTGAGGAAGACAGAAAGGACCAAAAGAAGGCAAAAAAAGACAACAAAAGTAAGAGGGACATTGTGGGTGGAGAGGGGCAATAGATAGCCAAGGGCCTGGGGAGTGGGGAGACACTTGGCAACGCTTTGACACAACAAAAGCCACAAGCACATTACTGCTGAACAAAAGCCAAGCTGCCGCCAGTGGGGTGAGAGGGGAAAAGAGACAACAGAGAGAGGAGGAGATAGAGGCATATTGATGTGTGCGTGTGAGACACCAGAGAGACTGTGTTGGGAATGTGTTGGCAGGACAGAAGACTTTCCAGAGGACAGGCAGAATATAACTGTAAGCAAGATCCAAGTTCACCAGAAGGGTAAGAAAAGAAGAGAACCAGAGAAGAGCCACACGGACACATCGGGCCATATTTTCAGTGCACAAGATATATTTGGCAAAGTTGTAACACTGCAGTGTTCCTTCAACATGCCGTTATGATACTGCTTTAGGAATACTTCAACCAAAAGTGGAAATCTTTGTCATAACACTGGTGAAATCCAAATTAGACTGGCTTCATGATGTATTCTGACCACTTTTGGGGGCAAAGCAACATGCTGCAAACACAACATTAAGATAACGGGCTCTATCTTGAACCTGGCGCAGCGTGGCGCAGAAATGGGTGCAGGTACATTTGGTATTAATACAACGTGGGCGCAGGACGGGCTTAAAATAGCAAGGACAATGGAGTCTGGCCTTATTTGGGAGTGCTGGTCTTTCAGCGAGGTGTGTTCAGGGGAATTCTTGGCGTATTGCTATCTTTGGTCTGCCGGAATTGATCACGCCATTGACCAACAAAAACCTGGTCTAAACTCAATAGAGCATTTAATAGTTATTTTAACAGCAAATTGGTAAAAAGTGCCTAGGCTTATGTACAGCGTGCGCACATTATGCTTGTTACAGTGCAGCAGCACATAAACATGCGAAAGACTACAAATAAATATATTATGTTGCATATCTGCCATCATAACAGCAATGGTAAAATAGAATAGAACAGAATAGAATAGAATACCTTTATTGTCATTGTACATTAGTACAGAACCTGTGTAACAGGTTCTGTACTACATACAGGTAACAAACTCACCTTGCTGTTAAAGGGAATGGGAGATGACAATCTGATTGGTTTATTGCATTTTACGGCCAGAACACACCCATGAATTAATGAAGACACTAAGTACAACCCTTTTGGACTATGCGCCTGGAGCACGGACCCTTTTTTTTCCGCCGTTAAACTAGCAAAAGTGGATTTAGCCCTGCCCTAAACGCACCTGCGTCATGCAATTCACGCCGTGCGCTTAGATCATCAAGATAAGTCCCAATGTCACCTCACAAAGTTGATGTGGTGAATGAATTTGAAAAAATTGCTGTGTGAGAAGCGCACTACAGGCGGGACACCTAGTTAGCAAGTAGTAGCCTTGTACATTGTTATATTTTTGTAGAGCAAAACAGTTTGGGGAATACATTTATCATATTTACTATTGGCTCAGGATGAAGATTGATGTTATTTTCTAGTTTTATGAAGTTAACGTCTTCAACGAAAAAGAGAGAATGTTGCTTTAGAAGACTGACGGTGCTGTGACTGTGACTAAACAGTAGAGACAGCCACTAATCAATTCACTAACTGATAAATGGTTGTGCTGCATAAATTAAATCATCATGACTCTCAAATGTGTGGATATATGGGCTGGTATGCGTTAATAGGGTAGGGTTAATCTGGCGGAGGGCGAGCTCACAGGGATTT
The DNA here is from genome assembly GCF_013103735.1 of Etheostoma cragini. Lineage (NCBI taxonomy): Eukaryota > Metazoa > Chordata > Actinopteri > Perciformes > Percidae > Etheostoma > Etheostoma cragini. The sequence continues at coordinate 15,296,408 of NC_048409.1, forward strand.
TTCCCAAGTACATTAATTTCACACGGTGATCCTGCAGGCTAAAATCATCAACTAATGATCTTTCTACTCCACCATATATCAAGATCCATTTCTTATCCAGCTTGTTGCACAGATGCAAAACTAATTGCAAAAACTGCTCATTTTAAAAACAGTTTACGAAGTAGCCCCCTGTCAGAAGAGTGAGGATACACAATGTGTGTGCATACCTTCATTGCATCACTTGTTTCAGTAAAGCCACAGCTTTGTGGAAAAACATAAAATTCTCTTTTTTGTGAGTGTGGCTAAGGATGGGCATGGCACTGACCAGTCTGTTTTGTTTTAGGCCTATGTGGTGGTCTTCTTTTGTCTGTTTTGTCTGCTTAGCTGGCTGACTGTGTTTGAAAAAGATTTAAAATATTGATGCATCAGGAGATTTAAAATTGTATGTAAAATCCATGCCGGGGACTCCAGTTTAACAGCAGCACACCTATCTTTCTCACATTATGTTTAAATAAAGCTTCCCTTGCCCAAGCAATCATAAAATGTTTATTTGAAGCAATGACATGCATTGATCATAATTTATGGATCATGGCGTGATGCAGGGAATGCAGGGAACACAACAATTTCAGGATTTATTACAATTGTTTTTACAGGACTATCATGTTAAGTCCTAGCTGTAAAAATCCCTATCACCAACATTTTATTGAAATAACAATATTTCTTCCTGCTTTACTTTCTTTGAATGTATAAAATTACTTGAAAAAATAATTATAGTCATATCACATGGACAAAATATCTATCTATCTACTTTGATGTTTCTCCTCTCTTTCCACATACCTTCTCTCCTCTCCATTTTGTCTACAATCCATTTTGTCTACTTTGTTGATGATCATCAAATGAAATGAGGTGGAAGGACAACAACTCCATTAGTTATCCTGTGCTCTCCTGAACAGCTGCAGCAACACATCAAAACGTTAGCAGTGTCGGATGATCGTGCTGATCTGCAGGTAGACTGCCGTACATCTTACTTCCTTCTCAGTATTCTCCACTACACACCAACCACTTTGCAGACAAACAGAAGAATGGACAAACACCTAAACAAGAAAAATATGCAAACAGATTGTTCATTCCCAACCCTGGCAGGATTGTGGCAGATGTGTGTGTCACCAATTACACTGCAACTACAGTGACAAAAACGTATAGAGACAGAAATATACAGATCAAGAGAGTGGAAGAACACACTTTAAGTAAAGAAGTGTTGTCAGCTACATCAAATAAAAAATGGGATAGTTTGTCACCAGGGAAAAAACTTGTTATCTTCAAAGCTGACTAAAAACAAGTGTTCACTGTGATAAATACCAAAGCAGGCACTGCTAATTACGTGTCCAGTGACTTCTTTGGCACATCAAAACAAACGTTTGAGCCGAGGTTGATTCTGAGGGAGCATCTTTGTTGTCATCATCAGTGATGAGGAATAAAGAACTGCTGTCTCTGGTGAATCCTGCAGAACAAATACAGAGACTCGATTCCAAGCAGAAATAGAGGCTTTAAAAAATATATAGATACTAATCTATATTTTCTGTAATTACATCTAAAAATGAAAATCCTTCTTAATTAGAATGTAGGGTCTCCTTAAGTTGAAAAGGCCAATGAGATGATAAAAGATGATAGATAGGAACACAAGTTGAGAGTTTAAGTGTCATATTAATGTAAATGCAAATATTTTAGCTAAGCTAGCAGCGTAGCTCGAGCAAAAACAATGTGGGCCTGTTGGTCGATCCGACTGTCTGTCCACAACTATTGATTCGATTTTCATGAAATTTTGTACAAACATTCGTGTTGCCCAGAGGATGAATCCTGATTGACTGTGGCTATCCTCTGACTGTTCCTTTAAGCTATTTGTCTGGTAAAATGATAGGTTAACCCCCAATCGTTACACTAGCTCCAGTAGGTGAAAATGTTTATTAATGCTTAACTAGCTTGACATCCAGCTCTGCCTCCACCACAGAGGGCGCGTCAGCTGGATTTAGGAGTTCCTCAAAGTGCTCCTTCCACCGCTCTATA
>NC_048409.1:15298550-15343169 GCF_013103735.1 Etheostoma cragini
GGGTCCCCTGCTGGAGCTGCTGCCCCCGCGACCCGATACCGGATAAGCGGTCGAAGATGGATGGATGGATGGATAGCTTGACATCTAGCCTACCGGACGAATTGGCACACCTTTTGCAAATAACACCCTCCACACCCTGAACATGTAGCTGTTGATGTACTGCATATGTAACTAGATTTGTTATGATTTTGGAATATTGCTTTGTTTTCCGTTCCTACTTCTCTAGTTTTTTTATTCTGTCTTGCTTGCGTTTGTGTCCTAGTTCCCTCCCCGGTCCTGTGTTGTAGTTTCTGTCTTGTATTCTCTTGTGAGTGTCTGTATGTTCTGTTTCCTGTTTTATTTTGATAGTCTGGTTTTCTGTGCTGTCTTTTCTCCAGTTTCACTAGCTGTCTTGTTTTTTTCCCGCCTCTGTGATTGTTGTCCCCGCCCTGATGTGATTCACCTGGTGTATCATCTGTTCCTCCTTTTCTCGTTGTACCTCTTGTATTTAACCTCTATGTTCCCTTGGTCTCTTGTCAGGTTGTATTGTGTCCCAGTTGGTGTGTTCTACGTTTGCCTCTTTCCTGTGATCCGTCGTCCCCTGTGAGTCTTACTAGTGCCTGTCTTCCTGTTATTACTTTTCTATTTTCCTTCGACCTTTTGGAATTTTAGGTTTGGATTATGGACTTTGTCTTGCATTTTTTGGATCTTTTGTTTGTTGGACTCTTTTGTTAATAAACCTTCATTTAAACCCTCTCCTGCCTGCCTGCCTGCCTGCCTGCATTTTGGTCCCCAATTCCCCACACTGTTACAAGATTTCAGTAAAATACAAAATATTCTATAAATATACACTTTTTTTTATTTGAGTTTGAATTTCGACCATATGTTTTTTGCATATTGTGCTAAAAAGATATCTAAGTTCTTATCCACTGGTTATGTGTGGTTACTTTCTACCATAACATATCAAACTTGACAACTGCAAAGCACAGTGGGCTAAAATCTTTAATTTGTCTAGTTTTCCCTTTTCTTTAATTACAGTAGGACCTCAGAGGAAAGATCTAATAAACAAAAATCACAACAATCATCAGGAGTGTTGGGAAGGAGAATTTTTGAGTTAGTGAGCTAAGTTTGGGCGTAACCCCAATGTCGACAGCCTCCTGATGCTAGTTCTTTTTTAAACAGTTACAATTGATTCCTTAATCTCAGCAGTTAACTCTGGAAAAATGGCATCGCCCACCATTCCCAGAAGATGCTGTTGATTAGGGTGTATAAATAGCAAGAAGGGGGTTGTGACTTTTTGTTTCTATGAAAAGTATTCCACTGTGTCTTAATGCTTGCACAGTAATGTTTATGCACCACCTTCATTTTCCCTACAGGAATCCCCTGAGCCTTTGCAACAGAAAGTTTTCTTGTGTCATTTCATTTTTTTTGTGCTGTGCGACACATCGATCGTCAACGATTTTTTTCAGGTTCAGAAGTGTTCATGGATAATTTATTGAAATTGTTTTTTAGTTGCATATTCCTCTACATACTTTTTAATGTACACTGTTAAAATATTTTAGTTTTTCGATTGCAGTGACATCTTTTTTTGCTCCCAGATGTCATTGTCATTTGGTGTTTTGCATGTGACCTTGTTAAATCAGAAAACCTGCTTTTGTTTATGAGATGATGTCCTCCAAATGACAAAACGTGCATATTTTCAGTGTTTTAGCAAAATATGTGACCTCATAGAACATATATATTACGAATTCAATCAAGCTTTTGCTATGAGTGCTCTTATTTTCACTTGAAGTGATCAAATTGTCACCACAGTATTTGTATGTTTAATTATTACATTGTGGTGTTGAATATTGGATTCTGACTGGTTAATTACAAAACACTACTTTTACTGTTATTTAAGTAACTTACTTTAAGTTACTTAACAACCGCAAATTATACTTATAAATTATGATGTTTATTGATCCCCAGTGGGGAAATTACAATTTACCCTCAGTTTTGTTAGTAACCACTACACACAGGCCTGAAATACACACATGCTCATGACCTATTCACGCACAAATGGAGAGATGTCAGAGTGAGTGGGCTGCCAGCTAAACCACTGCCCTGAGCGGTTGGGGGGAGGGGGGAATGGTGCCTTGCTCAAGAGCACTTGGCAGTGCCCAGGAGGGGAAGTGGCATCTCTCCAGCTACCAATCAACACACAGTGCTATGGTCTGTACAGGGACTCCAACCAGCAACCCCCTGATTCAAGATCCAACTCCCTACAGACTGAGCTATTGCCACGCCAAGGTTTTTCTCAAACCTCAAAACCACTGTATACTTGCATAGTTCATAGCCCCCAGTGTGTCTGTTACCATGCCATTGTGTGGTTTCTTTATCAACATGTATGGACATATACTACTGGGGAGGTGGGAGACAGAATTAAATATGCTGCATTTCGCAAATGCACATTCATTTCTAGTGCCACCATTATTATCTTACTTATCTATTATCTTACATCCTTCACCTTATTTAATGAGAATTATACCATTCTTTGGCCAGAGCATCACAAACAAAATAATGGTCTAGTCACTAGACCCCTATTTTGTGTGTGACGCTAAATAATAAATTAATTTACTAATTTGGACCCAGCCCAAACAAAATGTATCCAACATTATTTTTTTCTTGCCAGAAAGAAACCTTTCAAGTCGATTCAAAGCATCTTTTTTTAAACTGTTTTGACTGTGCATTTGGTCACAGACTACAAAAAAAAAAAGATCAACTATCAAGTTATTAGTGTGAAAACCCAGGGTTTTCAACATTTGCTTTGTATTTCATTTCTATTAATGGTTTGCGGTTTTATAGGTAGCTCTGTGTATTTTGGCCATGTCCATCATATTTGTAGTTGTGACGCATGGATGGTGAATTTATGTGATTAATTATCTCGTTATAGCGTTAGAGTGACACAGTGTAGGCTGAACGTCTGCACTCTCTGATTTCTAGAGCAGCCCTTAATATATTTTTCATATCTAATTGCAGTCTTGATGCTGTACAAACAAAAATCTAAATTGGTATTAACATTTAACTTTGGCAACAAGATTCATAATCTGTATCTGCCAAAATCATAGCCTGCAGTCCATTTCTTTTTTTAAGATTGTAATTTGGGAATTTTAGGCCTTTATTTGACAGGACAGCTGAAGATGTAAAAGGGGAGAGAGAGGGGGTAATGACATGGAGCAAAGGGCTGCAGGTCAGAGTTGAACCACGGCCCGCTTTGTCAAGGAGTAAACCTCTATATACGGGCGCATGCTCAACCAACTGAGCTATCCTGGAGCACCTGCATTCCATTTCTGTGGCTCTTCCTAGCCTAAAACCTATGGACAATAACGGAGTCTTTTCCATCAAGGTACAAGGCTGGCAAAGTCAGTGTTATACTGTGAATTGTTATTATTATTTTTTGCGGTGATCTTTGTCTTGTTGGTGATCTTGATGGAGGTGCATTCCTACATATTTTTCACTGCTTTTCAGTTCACTTTCATCACAAAACAAACAGACTTTACAGGATGTCGTTAAGAACTTAAACATCCCTGAAAAATGTCAAATTAGTAAAAAATGGAACAAAGAATTGGAAGGGCCACAATCATCAATGTGACAATCAGAAAATACAGAGTGACTCTACTGCCAGTAAAAGAGATGATGCCACAGTACAGCTGTGTCAACATCCAGGACAGCAACACAGCACAAGTGAAAACAAGAATGAAACTCCGGTCAGCCCCTATGTGTGCCGTAAGGTCAGCAGTCTCATTGACTGTCAGGTGGAGCGGTCTATAATGGTGCTATTCTTTCAGGAGCCTGTGCAGAAACAGACAGCTACTGTAGCAAATGCGTTCACCGTCTGGAAGAAGCCTTGCAATGCACATCGGTAAAGTCGAAGTTTAAAGTTAAGTAAGTCTCAAAAATTAGACTATTGAAGTGTTCCGCAAACTGAATTCATTTCCACAACCCTGTCACCTGTGCGTTGTTGTGTTTGTGCTGCTGCATTAAAGATTCAAGATTCAAGCCCTGTGCAAAGGCAACTAATACATCCGTTTTCTGTGTAAGAATCCATGGACCAAACTGGACTCCCCATCTGATCATAAATTTAACGCTGCAGCTGAACTAATTCAGCACCACAACAGCTTGGTTTGGAGGACAGTTCGGAGATATGTCCTTGCCTGTGGGCAGCAGAGGAGTAAAACCCCCAAAAAACAAATTAGTTTCACTGCATTACTATATTTTTTGGGTCGCTTGTCACTATATTTGTCTGGCTTATCATAGTCAATATTTGATAGGGCAGTGAATTGTGCAAAATCAGCTGCTCAATTAAGCACACAGATACTTTAATCAGTGGTTGCTATGGTTTCCCTGGAGGTATATTGCCCGTGTTCCATATGTTCTCTATCACCAGCATGTGCTATCTGGATTATATGCCAATGTGTGTTTGGGAGTTTGGGCATTTGGACTTTTGTGCATCCCTCTCTATGCACACGCTCATATGTGCCAAACTGCATTTGTGGCTGGCTGTGTAATCAATCCAGAAGTTGCGAGTTTGTCCCCAGAGGGAGGCACTTGAAATGCATGATGCATCCTCTTGCCCACATGTCTGTTTAAATAAGAATGCTGTGTGGATTAGCGTTTGTCAAATGCCAGTTGCATGGTCCAACGTTGCGTTATATGACTTCTGCACAGGTCTCTAAAGGACAGCCACATTAAAAAGCTGTATAAGGCAAACATATTTACACCCACATAGACATAGTGGAATAGACATTTTGTTCTTTATGCTTGCAGTAGTCTAGACAGTGAAAAACAACAGTAACGTGCCTTTGATGTAACGTGCCAGTACAGTGTGTTTGGTAGCCTGAGCTAATGTAGTGTACGGTAAAAGGTTTGACATTTTACTTCACACATAAAAGACAACTGGCCAAGTTAATCGAAAACACCAGCATGTCAATTACGTTTGTCTGTTATGTCACATGATTAGGTGTGTTCAGATTGCTGGGCAAAACAACAGTGAAATGTATGTAATTGATTCAGTTCAAGTAATGCAATTACCACTTCAATCAATACATGGTAAATACTCTGTGTCACTGTCAAATGATTGGCTGACTACACCATGTGTTGGAGACTGAGAGGAAACTCCTGTTTCATCCTCTAAATTTGGACAAAAGGTTGTAATTTTCTGCAACAACTGAAAAGCATTTGGAGTGTGACAGCCTTGTCAAGCCTTTATGAGGCAATGATTATTTAAATGTGGACTACAAAGGATGAATCCCCTGAAATTAGGGTGCAGCAATAGACGCTGGAGTTGACTGGCACAGTACAAGAATAACCTTGTGCGAACAATCATCCTGTTGTAATAATGCATGTCGTAGTGCACATAGCAAGTCCTCCATTCCCATTGATATCAACAAGGAATATTTGCTGAGCTCATGACAACGTTGATTCAGTAAGGCGTTTACAACTGATTTCCCACAGCACACACCATGTAATGCTTTGTATCTGTGGGAAAAGAAGTAAAGAAGGTTAATTGAAGCATCAATGATGTGGCTCTCTCAACTCGCCTATGTTTCTTTCTACTGAGCTGTGTTGATGACTGGATTACTAGTCATTGACAAGCAGCAAGTTGAAGCTGTCCGTGGTCCTGATGTATCAGCCCCGTCTCATGGCAGTTTATGAAATGGTCACATTATTTAATCTAGTGACACGTGTACAGGTCACGTTAATGTTGTAATTTTTTTGTGTTGATTACAAATTTTGAAGTAATGTATTTCAATGGGAAGACTATTTCGTGATCACAGAATGATTACAGTATCAAGTGATATTGAAAAGCCGAAAACCCGCACAGGGAGGTTGGTCGGGTTAGTGGATGGTTCAAACAACACAGGACTTTTACCATGGAGACCAGGGATTGCGTTCTGCGTTTTGCAGTTCCTTTCTATGTTGTTCTGTTCCTAACCACAACCGCCCCATTGTTGTCGGCGTGCCCTGCGTGTGACGGTTCCTTTACCCCGTTTTTTCCCCCCTAACTATCCTGTTGTTGTGGTCGGGGTTGTGGCATTTTGTTGTTGCGTTCCCCAGAGCAGCCCAGTGTCATGGCAGTTTGTGAAATGGTTTTATCGAAAATCGTTGCATTTACACAAAATAAACAAGAAAATCGTGACATGTTCACAAAAAAATAAATCAAAATAACATGACCATTTTACAATCTGACATGAGATCGGGTTGGCTATGTCCAATGAGAACAGAAGACATCCCTGTGCTCACATACAATACAGTAATGTGTAACTGGAGGATTACATACATGGCACAATGACATGAAAATGTGTGGTATGACAGAAAATTAACATAATGTAAAACTTAATAGAGGAACTTATTGAAATTATTTCTATACTCACTTTAGCGGAAAGGTGAGAGTGTTGGGTGACCAACAGCACCGTGCCTCTGGAGGTGATCCAGTTCTAACTAAGTGTGTTAAAATGTGTGGACTGTGGAAGGTGCGGTGTAAAAGCCACAATATTCACCACTTTCACAGAAAGATAACCTTTTTTATTGTATTTGTTAAGCTCTCGTCAATAACTGAAGTTGTTTTTTGTCTCTCAGACATCAAATACAGTTGTCATATAAATTAAGATTTTACACTACGGTCAAATTTAAACATAGATTGTGCTTCTTCGAATGAGCATCTGAGATAAGACAATGCTGCAGTTAAGAAAAAACAACAGTAGATCATGGTAAAGGGAGATTTTTAGATTGAAGAATATCTTATTTATCTAATTCAACTCAACCAAACCACCAGGGAAGAGTTGTCAAAACAGTTTTTGCTCTCAGTTTGATTACAATGCAACACAAATTTAACTTAAAAAACACATACGGAACACAGATCAGTGGCTGCCTGGAGGGAAAATCACTATCAGTTTTAAAATGATTGTCAGAATAAGGTGATGCTGAAAATGTGTATGAGCAAACACTTTTGAGATTTTGCTCTGACTAAAGGTTTTTGTATTTTGCATAATATGATGTGGAAAGAAGAATGATTTAACAGGGAGGCAGATGTATTATTTGTGGAACAGGAAGAGGTGGAACTTTGCCAGATATGGCAGATTTCATGCCAGGTGCCCCCAATCTTTTTGAAGTTTATAAATATTAATGACTAGGGGTTTTGTCATAAAGTTGATGTGGCCTTGATGGATTTAACTATAAAAACATAACCACAAACTGCCAAAGTTCATAATTCACTATTACTTTGTAATATAGACTTTGTCTTGCTCTTTTGATTCAGCTGACTACTGCATTCACTGATAGAAAGTATGAAGATGTGGGCATGGAAACTGGATATAATAAATGAACATATGCGCATTTCACATCATATCAGTTCATTTTAGGTCAATATTAGCTTTAGAAACCGAGTAAATATCTTTGTCAATGTTCAGCTAAGTTGTTTAAACAGTTTGGAGTGTCAGAACTAAAAGGGAAAAGCAGAATTGCCTTTATTAGTAAATGAAAGCAGTTGCTGTTTTATGGCCACATTATGGTTCCATCACACATTGTTTTTGAGGAAGCTGATATGGATTCTAGAAAGGCTGCAGTCTGCTTGTTTCACTCTGCCGTTTGCTTCAGGGACAATTGCGAGGATTTAAAACCACAGTCATGATTTACTGTGTAACCTGACAGAAACCACACAGCGCCCAGGGGAGTGGCTGAGCAAGTCCAATGAAGATAAATAGCAAACTGAAGCTTAAGTAGGTTCAGTTAAAGGCAAATACCACCGAATTCTGTTAAAAATTAATTAATCTGGCCTTGGGCAAAACTGTTTGGCATAATGCATGATATCTCCTATAGCAAGAAATAACAAAGAAGATTATGTCAGGCCACATCAATGTACTGTACTGCTCTACTGAGTAGAAATTTGGAAAAGGATCATCACGTCGTATCATATGATTTCTCAGTCTTGTAATACGTTTGGTAAAAGAGAAGACCCAGATTGTACATTTTAATATTGATGATTTTAATAAGGAAAACTGATGTGACCAGCGAGCAAGTTGCCATTTCACTCAACCACAAAGATGTACTGATTATAATTGTGTGTGTGTGTGGGGGGGGGGGGGGGGGGGGGGGGGTCCACAATTTACATGTTTGGACAGCAAGATGACTTTATGAAACCCATCCAAAGTTGTGATCACTGCATTTAGCGTAGACAACCTTTAATGTGATAAAATATCCTAGAATTGTAATAGAAACAACCTTGTAAACAATGTTTTTCCTACAATACCTGTTTTTGCTCAGTAGATAATTTCACACACCTGCAGACATGCAAAAATGTATATTTATATGTTTATTTCCTATTCATTCTATACCATCAGTATACATAACATTATCAAGCACACCAGAATATTTCTCCTCCAAAATAAAATACTTATTACTATTTCTGTCGGGTCCCAAATCCTCAAAAATGTCTTCAAGACCTCATTAAACTTATTTTTCACTGTAGCATAAGCATTCTCATAGAGTACTTCGTTGATTTAGCTTGCTCTTGATTTTCAGACCAAGGCCATTTATTACTGTCTTTTGATTGCTACATTCTTTTGGAGGGGGAGGGGTGTGTGACAGTTTGTCTTTGTCCATGAATGTCAGTGTGACATGTGGTGCAATGAAAGATGCTTTTCTCTAGCACTTTGGGTTGATAGGGGAACACCTTTCAACGGGGGGGTAATGAATTATAGAGTTGATTTTAATGTAATTGTGTCTTTGGATGTATTGATGTAGATATACATAATTCAAAGATGTGTGATTTGTGTTGTACAGTGGAAATGTGGCCAAGGATGAGGATAATGTGAGGACTGGCTTTATTTAGATGTATCAAGGCATGTGTTACTGGAAAGAGGATTCTGGAGAGCACAATAGATGCAGAATGTGAGAGATAAACAGGGAGGGAGAGACAGACGATAAAAGAGAGAAAAGGCTTATTATCACAGTGTCAGTGTCTAATTGGACAACTTAGGTACACTTAGAATTCATTATTGTTGGAGATGCGTGGAATTTTGAAATAATGACCTAAATGACACAGTCAAGAGAATCAAATAGGAGAACAGAGATTGTACGCTGAAAGGGAGAGGCGTCGTAAAGAGAGAGAAACAAGGGGGAGTGTAATGTGTCAGCGGACTGTTCAGTGTATTCAAGGTCAGGCGGAGAATGAACTGCCTGAAGGGAGCAGGGAAAGCAAAGAGCACAGAGCAGGGCAAAGAGAGAGACAAGAACCAGAAGAAGAAAGAAAACAGGTGGCAGGAGGTCCTCTGAGGGGGCATACAGGAAGTTTAATGTAGGATGGATATGAGAAAGAGATGAAGGAAAAAGGAGACAAAAGGGAGAAAGAGGAGAGGGATAAGTAGGAGGGAAGAAGAACGGACTGCAGGGAAGGAGAATCTAGGAAAAGACAGAGAGGGTGGTGAGGAATAAAGGGAGGAAGAACGAGTAAAAACAAAAATAACAGAACACAATAGCAAAAGAAGCTGGAGGAAAGGATGTGAAAGATTGATAAAAGTGGAAGGAATACATAATGGGGCCTAATGGATTGGAGGAGAGAAAGATAGAGGGAGAGAAAAGAAACGCTCGGTAAAATCTTAAATTGCTTCACGCTCCCTACAGTATATTATTTTCCTGCAATTGGATGACAGGTTGGAGAACCTGAGAGTGAAAGAAAAGAAATTCAGTGGAAGTATTAAAGGAGGTTCTTACAGCATATCCTGTATTATATAAACAAAGTGACACGTGTTGCTGGAGATGCTCCCACATAAACACATTCACTCTTTTCCCCTGTGCTTTCAACTCAACCTTCTCCGTTTCTCTCCCAGATTGCTTTGCTCTCCCCACTACTTTATCTTCTCTTACATTTTCACTTGGATGTTCTCCCAAAACAAGCCTTTTCTCTTCTAAATGAGGCTTTTCTTTGGCTCTCTCTGTCCCTCGATCTCTCAACGTGGCTTTTATCCTGCTGCAGAGATCCCTTCATTTTATTTCTATGAAAAAACCCACACCAGGACAGTCGTCAAAGCAGATTACTCATGTACAGCACATTCTGTGAATAGCTGCTTTCTTTTCTTCAGTTTTCTGTCTTATAGTGCCAACCACCCACAGGGTGCGGAACAACCTACCACCAATTAAATGCACACACATATTTACAAAGAGGGGGATACAATGCAAACACAGAGATGTGTTAATTATTTATTTCAGCTTTATTTAACCCAGACATTAACTATTCTACTATTGACTATTTTAGCTGTTTCCAACCAATGAGACCAGTGATGTGACTGGTTTAGAGCAAATAGATATATAAATAAATACATAGATAGATAGATACAACAATGGGAAATTATGGTGTTACAGCAGCAAAATAAAGCACACAGCACAGAATATAAATATAAATGAAATACTAGGATACAATATACACACGTACAACATGCATGAAATATACATGAAATAATAATAATAATAATAAAATATGAGAACACATATTTGAATAAATCCAGGATGGGAATACAGAAATGTGCAACTGCTTAAATAGTGTGCTACAATGTAAATAAACCCATTGTGCAGGTTGCACTTAGTGCAGTATTGTGGTGCGTTATTGTGGTGTCTCAGAGTGTTATCTAGCACCCAGTGATGATGTGTTAAAGAGTTTTATTTCCTGTGGTAGGAATGATTTCCTGTAGCGGTCCGTGCAACATCGAAGCTGTCGGAGCCTCTTAGAGAAGGAGCTCCTCTGTTGGACCAGTTTGGGGTGGGGATGGTGGTCGGGGTTATCCATGATAGCTAACAGTTTGTTCAGTGACCTCCTCTCCACCACAGCTTCAAACGTGTCCTGTTTGCAGCCGATCACAGAGCCAACCTTCCTGATCAGTTTGTTCAGTCTGTTTGTGTCGCTGGCTCGGATGCAGCCGCCCCAGCAGATGGCGGAGGAGAACAGAGCGCTGGCCACAACAGACTGGTAGAACTTCTCCAACGTTTAGCTGCACACACTGAAGGATCTCAGCTTCCTCATGAAATAGAGTCTGCTCATCCCCTTCTTGTAAACAGCAGTGCTGTTGATCTTCCAGTCCAGCCTGTTGTCGATGACACCCAGGTATTTGCGTCCTCCACCATGTCCACGTCTCTTCCCGGGATGCAAAGGGGCTGCGGAGCCGTTCCATTCCTCCTGAAGTCGATCACCATCTCTCTGGTCTTATCCACGTTCAACAGCAGGCGGTTCTTACCGGACTACTCTACAAATTCATCCACCAGCGTTCTGTACTCTCCCTCCTGTCCATCCCTTATACACCCAACAACTGCAAAGTCTTCAGAAAACTTCTGTAGCTGACACAACTCTGAATTGTGCTGGAAGTCTGTGGTGTATAAGGTGAACAGACAGATAAGGAGACAGCACAGTCCCCTGCGGAGCCCCTGGACCACTCACCACCACATCCGACAGAAACCGGTCCAGACGGACAAACTGTGGTCTGTCTGTCAGGTAGTCAGTGATCCAGGAGACGGTGGACGCACCGACACCCATCATCTGCAGATTCTCACCTAGTCGCAGTGGCTGGATGGTGTTGAAAGCACTGGAGAAATCAAAAAATGTGATTCTCACAGTACCACTGCCACCATCCAGGTGCAAATGAGCTCACTGCAGAAAATAGATGACAGCGCTGTCTACTACCAGACAAGGCTGGTAGGCAAACTGTAGAGGGTCCAGAGAAGATTATTAGTATTAACCATCCACCCTATGATCTATATTGCACTTTAACATGCCATTTTGCACTACTTCATCTACATGAACCAAAATAGCAGGTGTTCACTCCACAGGGACGGCCCACAGTCTGTGTACCCAAGATGAATTACTGTGCATTTGTAATTGCACTTGTGCGATCAAAAAAACATAACATTGGTCAGCATTGTAGACCGGGTTAAATGCCTTCCCCGCACATAATGCAATCCCCTGACAACTTTTTTTATTTTGTTTATAAGACCTAACGGGTCAGCAGTGAGTTGTATTGTAAATTAAAGTTGGAAAAAAGAAAAGTAAAAACCACCAGCCACAGTTTACTGGTTAGATATGAGCTGAAGGTAACAGGCCCCTAGGTGAGCTCAAACCCCCCCCAACATGCCGTCAAGGTCCCTGAGGGATGTTCAGGATGTTGCAGCTGAAAGTGGGGGGAAAAGTTTACTACAACTTCAATGTAACAGCATACAGTACATCTTCATTTCAGCCCAAAATGTGCATCTAAAATAGAAGTTGGTGTGTGTGTGTGTGTGTGTGTGTGTGTGAGCTATTACTAGATGACGTGATAGGCGTAATAGCTCTGCCAGTGCATCAGAATGATTGAAATGGAAATAGATGAAAGCTGTCAGAGAGGTTGAAAGTCAAAGTGTTAGATAAATGACTGCTGTTGTAGGAAAAATTGTGTAACTTAGTTGTTCAACCTTTACTTTTACCTTTTATGTATGTTTTTATTTGATGAGGAAGTACCATGATCATGGCTTTGAAAGAAAGTTACATGACCTGAAGGCAACATGAACATACATAAAATGTTTTCACATTTATATTACAAAGCTTTTTAAGAAATAGATACAACTGTAATCTTTTTGGCTATCACTTTTTTTATTTGAGCAAAAATTCAAAACTTTGGTCTAGATGACAATGTACAGAAAAGTACACTACACATACCGAAAAAGGCACAGTGAACCTTTTCCATAATCATTCCTTGCATCATATGTTTCCAAACCAAAACAAAGAGAGGAAATACAGGAAGGAGGAAGACACAAAAACACAACAGCAAGAAGGATGTCTGCAGCTCAGAAAACCCCACAGAAACAGACTAGAGGCATTGACAAGGAGACGGGCATAAGACAAAAGGGACCAAACACACACACATAGCAAGAATGCTATAGCACAAATGTAAAACATGGATTTCAAAGCGTCAACAATGCTGAGTCAAGTGTCCGAAGTCTTTCCTGGTGCTCCATTTATGTGAGCCGTGGAGAGCTCCATGTATATGACATGCAAAAAGGAAAGGGTCCATGTAAAAATAGAGTCATGAGGTAATTTTCAATAGGGTTGTAATCATTCTCTTGGCCGCTGTAATTCCATCAAAAACAGCACGTTTTGGAGATTTAGAGCGCTAAAGGGCTGACAGATCCTTCAGAATTAAAATGTTGACAGTAACAGGTACAGTATCCTTAATCATGGCAGATATTTTGGATGCAATATTGTTCCAGAACAATCCCAGATCATGTGAAGATATGTACCTTGAGCTTTAGTAGGCAGAAAGTGCATAAAGGGCTGTTGATTATTATTATGTGATGCATTTTCACAGGGGTGAGATATGTCCTATAAATGAAATTGTAGTGAATCTGCTGATGATCTGGATTGCATAATACCTCTGGACTGTTAGACCATACATTATACCAGGCGAGAGCGGGGTTTGTGCAATCACGTAACCAGATCCTCTCAATAGGAAGGCCAAAGCAGCCAGATATCACCAAGAACTAACAAAGCCTCAATACCATACCACAGGTTTTTGGCTGCATGGTAAATAACTTCCGGATAGGATGGATGGGCTAAGACCTCTGCCAGGGGAAACCGAACGAGATAATGACATCACCTCTCAAATAATGAGAGGTGATGCTGTGTAGTACAAATGCATATTGGTGACACCATAATCGATTTGCGAATAGCTTGAGTAAGAGGCTCTAGAGAGAGGACACCTACAATAATGTAGCTGTCCTGTACATCTCATCGGCAGGTTTTCCTGCATCCACCATGTGTGATTGTGTGTGTGTGTGTGTGTGTGTGTGTGTGTGTGTGTGTGTGTGTGTGTGTGGGTGTGGGTGTGTGTGTGTGTGTGTGCATGCGTCAGTCCCTGGGGGAACAGAGCAGCAGCCCCACCTGCTGCAGTGAGCTGACAGGATTGAAAAAGCACCTTTCAGCTACTTAATGGTGAAAAATCCTTACATTGATGTTAAAATATGTACATGTTGGCATTACAGTCTGAAATGTTTTGCAAGGTCTTTTGCTGTACGTTTTGTTGGTAAATTTGAGATGTTCAACGTCAGACACGTCTCGTCTTCATATCAGAAACAAGGAAATGAATTTGACTATTCTATTCTCACTCCTGCTTGGTCAGTGGCTGCACCGCTGCGATTATTGCGAGCAATGAAAATGCGATAGGGAGCCCCTGCTGTCAATCAATGTCTTTCAGTGATGTGGGCCTCTGATTGGTCCGGGCCCCTAAGCAACTGCGTACCCTGCTTACCGACTGTTACGTGTCTGAATCACTCAATTCTCATTGGCTACCTGCCAATGGCAGATTAACAGTGTTACCTGCCAATTGCAAAATTACCCCGCATTTGGCAGGTAGTTGGGTGATTAATTTAAGGCCCTGGTGGGGACGCAGAGGACCCCTTTATGATCAGACAATGCCATTGGGAGAAACACCACTTTACCAATTGAATGAAACAATTGAGGGGAATAATCCTTACAAGTGGGATTTACTGCACAACAAATATCCATAAGACCCAAACTGCTGGCCCATGATTTCAGAGCATTTGTGGCTTGAGCCTGAACGCCAGTGGCCTTTGCATTCGACCGATCAATATTTAGGTCCCACACAGCATTGAAGTCTGCACATAAAATAACAGTTTGTTAACTCCAGCATTTGGTTGGTGAGCATCGCATAGAAATTGCCATCAAAAACATTAGGTGCGCAAATTGACCAAGTCAAAGTGCCATTTTCCTAGAACTAAAATTCTTCTGTATTTAGTGTAATTCTGCCTGTATTGTCTGACCAAGAACACTAAACTTTAAGCGGAAAATTTTGTTTGGCAACAATGTCCACTCCTTTTTTCTTTTCTTTTTCAGAAGATGTAAGACACAGAGCAGGCTATAATTACCAAGAAAGATATGTCATTCAAAAACACAGTCTCTGTTATCATATCAGATAACAATGCAATACAACTAGGAAACAACAAGAGATTAAGACAAACCAAGAGTCCATGTTAATCAGGCAGCTGTTTTAATCCTGATCTTCTTCCACAATGTTCTCCACAATAGAATCCGAGGCGCCGGCTGCAGCCACAGCAACAGAAGGATGGGAAGCAGCCCAGTTCACGTGAGTATCCTTAGAGGAGGTGAAAGTTCTGTACTGAGAGCCTTTCTTGATCTTCCGGGTAGCTTCTTTGGGCTATCACTGTACATTTGGTGGGCTCTCATAATCTTGATCTGAACATCTAGCATTTTGGGAACCACTTAGGCAGGGAACGCGAGAGATACTGAATGGCATCAGAGCCTTCTAGTCCCTCTTTCAGCCCGACGACAAGGATGTTTCCTCTTCAGTTTCTGTTCTCCAAGTCTGCTAGCTTCACCTCCAGCTCTTGAAAAGTGTGGCCATAGCTGTCAAGAGTACTTGAGTTGCTGTACAAGGTAGTTTCAAGATTTTCCACATTAAATCTGATAGAGCCAAGGCTTGCAGTTAGAGATGCTAGCTGGGCATGGATAGCCGTTAGCTTCTTGTTGCTGTCGGTCCCCACCTGTTGAATGTGAGACTGAATCTGAGAGAAATGTGGTTCAAAGTAGCTTTTCTGTTTCTCCAATAACGCATCTGCAATGGCATCTGTATTCCTGCGTTGGGTTTTGTTCTTGTTTTCCATTTTGTTTTTAATCACTCAATCAGGGAAAAAGTGTAAGAATATTGGCATTGGAACCATATTACACAACTATTTGCCAAAATTGCGCCAGGAACTATACCTTAAGCCGCCATTTCTGTTGAGCCGACCACATGACTCATCACAGCTGTAATTTATAAAGTATCTGGAGTCATGACATGCCTGACTTATGGAGAGTATTCATTTAATTCACGTGCACACGCATGCACACACGCACACGCACACACACACACACACACACACACACACACACACACACACACACACACACACACACACACACACACACACACACACACACACACACACACACACACACACACAGCTCCATGTCCTCAACTGAAATTTGGAAATTTTGCAACCAGCAGCACCTTGCACAGCTGTAGCTGTATGTAACAGGGTAGGTTTAGGAAGAACACATTAACAGAAGTGATGAAAACTGGTTTCAGTCATGACCAATACATTCTTTTTTAAAGCAAAACACTTTCCTGATGTAAAATACGTGCACAGAGTTGATCTGCCTTTAAGGTTTCTCCTGGGAGGAAACTGATGTTGTTGTGTGGGAAGTGCAAACTTACCCTGACTGAGCATACAGCATCCTAATTGATATTACAGTATAGTGTCGGAGTAGTAGTCCCATTGGCTGGATGTGTTGCTCTGGTCTGACACTCCACATGTCATGATACACACTCATATGTGAATATAGTCATTCACACCATTGCCACAAGTAGTATATAAAGCCAAATAAACAAACAAAGTGTGTGTCAGAATGTCTCTAAAAAAACTACCAAACAATTTTTGTAAATTTACAAAACATGTTGTTGGGCAAGTAAATTGTATTGTTATTATTATTACAGTAATTTGGATACAATTTAGATATTATCACCCATAATGATACTGATAATAGCATAAATTTCTGATACTTGATACTGACACCAAGTTTAATGTGTCCATAAATGTGCTTCAAGTTTTTATATCATATTAAAAGACTAAACTTAACTACTTTGTCAAATGTCAAGGGACATTTTAATGGTGTATTTAAATACATTATATATTATACCAATTAAAGATAACAAAGGGCACTTTCTTTGTGGCTTTTTAAGTCCACATAGTGTTAGTTAACAGAAAAATCATAAAGATTTTGGATCGATGTTTTACACATTTGCGAAAGAACTGGTGTGATGAGGCTGAGGTTAAAGGAAGATTATTTCATTCAGATAAGAGCAGCAGCATTTTTTAATGATTGGACCATTTTTTTGTGGAAATGTTGTAAATCACTGCAAAGAATGCAGGGCATGATTAACTGTTGGAAGCAAGATTTGAAGCAGGTATGAGGCGGGGAAAAATGGCCAGAGCATGTGAGTGGAGTGGGATGATTTTGGATGGAACGCAGAGCAAATTTTTTTTAGTCCAATTTCACACCGTAGCACACACCCCAGGAGTTCAAAGCATGCCCGAGCCCAACCCAGAATGCATCTGTGCATTGTGCACCCACACTATTTTCTGTCAAAAACGGTTGTTGCTGCAAGCTCAGTTCATAAAGTAGGAAAAGGAAGCTGAGAAGTCATACAGGTGTACTTTTAATTTATTTGGAGCGAGTGGTGAGCTATTTAAGTGAAGCTGTGTGAAATCTGAGGTGAGCACAGAGTGGGGGAGCAAAGGGAACAAACAAGCTACGTAATTAGCGGAAATATCACTGTTCCACTCTGCTCACATGCTCTGGAAAGGGCACAGTAAAGCAGTTTATCTCTCTAAATGAAGATGGTTCTCCAATCAAAATGGCAGAAATTAAAGTGTCAACACCACTAATGATGACACAAGTCTGTTTGTTTTTGTCAATACACCTAATAATCTTAAAGTGCTCATATTATGCTCATTTTCATGTTCATAACTGTTGTGGTTTAATTTTCAAAAAAACACCACATATTTGTTGTACCGCACATTGCTGCAGCTCCTCTTTTTACCCTGTGTGTTGAGCTCTCTGTTTTAGCTACAGAGTGAGGCATCTCACTTCTGTACCATCTTTGTTGGGAGTCGCACATGCACAGGTGCTAGGTTAGGACTACTACCCAGTCAGAAGCAGAGTATGAGGACGCGCCATGCTAGCAGCTGAGCGAGCATTATAACGGGTGTTACAAAGTGACGCACGTTTGTCAAGGAAGTAAAGGCTGGACTATAATACAGCTCTTTGGAGCGGTTTGTAAACAGTGTTTTCTGTTGGAGATGGACTTCTGGCTTTTTCACTTTGTAAACCTATAACATGCACAAAAAAGATGTACAATGCATTGAAGGAAAGGGAACTAGCCAAAAAGCATAATATGAGCTCTTTAACATGTATGTTTGCATGATGTTTGCAACGTTGTGCGCTTTAGCACCTGAAATCATCTAAACCAGGATCAACTTGTGCATCATCAATAACACATGCTCATGCTCTTTGATGCAGAGTCAGACCGCAGACAACTATACACATTGTCCCATCAGAACTTGCTGTTCAGATTAAGGATCAGCAGGATTTAAACGTACCTGTTGTGATGCTGGAGGTTAAACAGAGCAGCAGTGTTGCATTAGTTCAGCCGGGTCTGAAGAGCGCTGACAGCAGATGTGAGGGCCAGCAGTCTTCATATCTGGAATTTCATTTGAAGCTGCCTGCAGAAGCATATCAACATTATTTTAGAACAGACGTGAGGGGCGATTCCACCTTTGTGATTCTGATAATGTACTTCCAGAAAACCAGAAAACCCCTTTTCCCCAACACACACACACACACACACACACACACACACACACATCACATGTCAACCACATAAAACTATAACGCTAATAAAGTTAACATTAATATTGTAAAATAGAACATTCAGCATATATTATGCAACACTGATGGGGATGCGACTGTAGAGATTTGCACCTTCTAGCTGTAACACTTTTTATAGCTGTCTTTTCCTACAGCTGTATAGTGGTCGCTCTTAAGGGCTTTGACCTTAAATTGCTACATTTTGAGAAAAAAACATCTCTCTAACAGGCTTTTTAGCAATTTCCAACCTGTAACAATACACTGGATGAATTCTTGAATAGCACCACATTAAGCAGCTCTGCTCCCGTGTGAGGTTCCACTCCAGAACTGACAATTTGTTCTGTTTTCATTAGAGATTTCAAGTGGAGCCTTTTTATTCTGTCATTTAACAGACTGTTTCATCCTGATCATTGACAGACTCAAAGTCATGTGGCATGAAAAGGACCCCACACAGTATTTGAGTCCTCCAGTGAGGCTTCCTACAAACATCTAGATAGATAGATACTTTATTATTCCTGAAGGAAATTTTGGGCATCCAGTAGCAAGACAACCATAACACAACACACACATATACACACATATCACATGTACATAAATCTCACAGAAATGCAATGACCATAATACCTGTGAGATACTATGGTAGACTGTGTGTGATGATGATACTGCAAGTGAGAAAGTGAACAGTGGATAGTTAGTGTTAGGGTTAACCCTATCTGAAGGTAATTGCAAGAGAGAGTGTTGCTTTTTTAATTTGTCCTAGTGCACAGCACAATGGTGGAAACCATTTTGTCCTCCAATATGACGCATAGGAGCGTTTCATATGTTATCGCCCCTAGCGATGGCAGGAAATGCAACCCACCAGAACCAAAAACCAGAAAACCTCACTGTTGCGCTTTTAAAGATGTCAACATTGTGTAGTTCGGTTAGGTTTAGGCACCAAAGCGGCTAAGTTAAAGCTATAGTGCGTGGTTTCTGTCTCTCTCAAGAGGAATTTCTAAATAATGACAACAAAACGGTGCAGCCTTCCGTGATCATGCACATGATGGACTCTTCAGAAGAAGTAATTATCTACTCTTGTTTCTGCGCAGGAAAATCACCGGGCCCCACAATCTTTGGAAACATACTGAGAAATACAGAGAAAGTTGTGGGGAGTTGATAGTCTTAATTAGTTTTGTTTCAACTCATTTGGCAATGGCTTGAATGTAACAACCGTTCATTAATATCAAAAAGTTACAAACTAAAGCTTAACGTTTAGAAAATGACTGTGTTTTGGATTAAAATCATGGACATTTGTAACGTTGCTTAATTTGTCAAAAAGACTTTTAAATCTAAAACACAACAAGAAAGCAAATTTCCCAAAATGTCAACCTATCCCTTTAATGGCGTCAGTGCATAAACATTTCTGCCTCTATAAAATGTGATCAGCAGAGAGGAAAGTAATTGGTTGTCGGATCTGTTTTGCAGCTCCATTCACCTTAATAAAGTTTAACAGAGTCCATATTGCCAGTAGTCTCTTAAAACAATACAAATTTGATTCACGTCATTGCATCCTGCACATCTTCTAGCCTTTGTCCAGTTTTATTGAATCAAGGCTCAACCAGCTTCAACTGGACACAACCCCCGGCAAGGCATCACATGTCACACTGTGTTAAAGACTGGCAAAGTGTCCGAGTGTCAGCTTCACTTGTTGCCACTTCAGAGCTTTGGTGTTACAGTGGGGCATCATAGGCTAGTTGATAATGTCCTGTGGATGCTGTAAACTCATATATATTACTGTAAACAGCATAAATACTGTACACTTATACTCAAGAAAATGCTGTAAAATCTTGTAATTAGCCTGTAAATGTATTGTAACTTAGTTTACTGAGCAGCTTTTTAAAGATTGTGACAGATGACAGAGGGGGGGTAGCAAGTAAGTAATAGAAAGAGAAAGTGGAGTGGCAGGGAATCGGGCAGAAAGAGACAGGGAGTAAGATATAAGATAAAACAGACAGTGGAGAATTGAAGTTAATTTGTTTCTTTGATGACAGCAGGACACCCACAACCTGACTTGGAATATCAGGGAATCTAATATCTCTGCCTTTATAAAAGGATATCCACTCTTGTTTCTGTCGGCATCTATTTATCTCCCAATCGGTCTCCTTCAAGCCTTTCCCCCCCCAAACTCTTTATCTCAGAGATAGTTGTCTTCCATCCACCCTTTTTTGTATCTATACATACTTTTTTCATCTTCCATGCCCTTGCTTTAATCACACTTCATCGCCTTTCTCCTTGTCTTTGTATCCATCTCTTTTATGTCCCCTTTTATTTTCAGTTTCTCCCATCTTTCCTCTGTCCTTTCCCTCTTCCCTTCCTCCTCCTTCCTTTATTGCTCCCCATTTAATTTCCATTCCTTCTTTCCTGCTTGCCACCTTTCACTCCCTTTTTTCCATCTCTGAAATGTATTACTGTCATCTAGTGTTTACAAAATGAACCACAGCAACACTGTCTTTGATAAATTGCAAGCCTGTTCCTTCTCTCTTCTTAACAGCAACAACAACTTATCTTATTATGACATTAAAGGAATTTTCAAAAGCTTTTTTCTTTCTTTGCTGGGATCGGTGGATGTCTTGTCCAAAAATAACACACTGCATTGGACAACCTGAATAAGAATTAACATTCTGCAAAATTTTTAAGACTTATTTATATAACCTTTAAATATCACTTAACCCCCATAATATGCAGGTCTTGCTTGTCATATCCAGTTTCTAAATAAATGTTGATGAAGCATGTAAGATACCACTAAGCAGTGGCCGTGATATTAAACACTGTATGTGCTTTGTATCTTACACATATACGTCTGTACAGCCTAGTTTTGCCAAATGATTCTAATAATGTTCAATGTGCAAACAGCTCTGAATATCAAATCATTCAAGTCCTTGATTATACTTCTCATTTTTAACACCTCCCAGGATGTACTCTGCCATCTGCAGCTATTTACTTTAAACTTTAGTTTTCAACAAAGCACTACTTTATTATCTCTTTGTAGCCTTATTTTGACAACTAGCACAAACAGCTCTGCTATAAAAGTTACTTTGTACAGTGACCATGACTCAGTGTGAAAAGGATCTCCAATGGTCAAAAACTGTAAGATGAAATTCTGGGATAAAATTTAGGAATAGCAGGAATGACGTATTGTTGTCAACGATGTCTCACTGTCTCATCTTGACATGAGTTTCCCACATTCTTGGCGGCACGGTGGCTTAGTGGTTAGCACTGCTGCCTCACAGGCACTGGAGAGTTTGATCCCCCATCAAGGCAGCGCCTTTCTGTGTGGAGTTTGCATGTTCTCCCCGTGTTTGCGTGGGTTTCCTCCGGCTGCTCCAGTTTCCTCCCACCATAAAGGCATGCACGCTAGATAACTGGGACCACAGTTGAAAAGATGCCAGCTGGCTGACAAGTGTTTAGAGAAATGTTGATTTTAAAATAAAACAGCATGTTGGGAACCTTTAAAAACACTTCTTTCAGGGTATTTGTGTGTGATTGTCATATCCAAAACCTCATCACGTCACAACACATTTTGATAGAAATCTGTTGGAAAAAGCCTAACCCAGATTACAAAAAATTTACTCTTTGTAGTAAGACATAATCAACAGTCATCGGATTATACCTAGGAGGTATATATACAAATGCAATATACAAATTCTAGTAATATCATTTCTGAATATTGGATGCCTGCAATGTATATAAGAAAAATTACAGTAATTTATCAGCTATACAGGATGTTTTCTTTGTCTGAAATGGGAGAGATGGGTGTAACGGCACGATGCATTCTCAATTTTCAACCAGCTCTGTGTACTGCCGTACGTGCCGATGAACGGCACCACTACCAGGAAGTTGGCATAAGATGCGTCATTCTCCCCAGAAGCGCCCTATTGTCCAAATATTGTCACTTCTGGCTCCAAAAAACCAAGAAGGCAACGGCCAAGAGGCAAATTCCCGGCTTTTAAAACCTCAGTCCACCAATCACTGGGTGACATCACAGATGCTATTCCATTCTTTATATACAGTCCCTCTGTTTTGGGTGGAGAGTCATTGCCTAACATCCTGAAAATGTTTCTCAATATCTAACTAACATGAAGCAATAACTCGTAGAAACAACATGGACATTAAGTTCTGGGTGAAAGTTTTAAGATTTTGACAAACCGTTCCTAATAGGATTCCTATTTGGATCAGTCCTGTTTGAATGATACAGCTATGACCACTGAGATGTTCTTCAATTTAAGTAATTTGACTGGCATCTCTCGTTGAAAACAGATCGTTAAAAAGTAAAGATTAATGTAGATATTTGTACTTTAACAGTCAACGATAGTGATAACAGTAACTACTTTAACGAACAAGCCGTTGTGTCTCAATAAGCCTACTCCACAGGCTGCCTTAGCAACCGTCTGCTGAAATGGCTTCAGTGAGTTCTATGAGAGATCTTATTGTATGAATAATTATTGTAATAATAATTAGATGTCTGACTGTCAGATATCTGAAGGTTAATGCCACTTTTGTTGGATGAACCATTCATTCAGGAAGGTGATTATGGCATGCTTTAGCCCGTGTCTTAGTTGACTCATTTTCCCCAGTAGCTGATTATTACCTGGAGTGACTTGGATGACTAAATTTACCAATAAACAAAAATGAAGAGTGTCATCTTTAAGGGCTTCATAGATGCGCTTACAGAAACATCTGGATTATATGTGAGAGAAGTGTGAAAGGGATACAGTTAAAGAAATAGAAGGAATTTGTCCATGAGAAATAAGTGGAGTGAGTATTTAGTGGAGGATGACAGAATATATGGAGTGACTCTGTTAAAGGTGCCCTGCCACACATATTCCATTACTTTGTGGTAATGGCTGAAGTTCTACTATGGACTGTGTATCAAATTTTGTTGTGACCTTGTTTCAAGCCATTCTAGCGTGGTATAGAAATCCTGTAGTAAGACTCTGCTCAATCTGTGCCATTTCTCATCAACATTCAATGAGCTTAGTTGCTTGACTCTGATTGGCTAACAGCTAGCCAATGAGAGCCTGGCTATCAGCATCCTTTACTCAGAGTAACTGGGCGAGCTCATGAATAGTAAAGAGCTCAGGACATGACATCAGACCGACCAGCTTTCTTAATTGGCCTGATTTCTTTGCTTGTTTCTTTTCACTGGCTAGAGCTGACAGAGGAGGTAGCAGTTCATTTCCTTACACAACGTAACAAAAACATATATGGACCTAACATATTGCAACAAATGCATGTTAAAACGGTTTTGTGTGGCAGGGCACCTTTAATCTGACTCGAGCAGGCAGATTACACCACCAAAGGACTTGGGACCTGGTGTGATGATGACCAGCTAAATTGGAGCCAAGCAGCCTGTCACAACAGAAAGCAAAACATTGACTTGTGTGTCTAACCATGGCACGGAAGTATGGAGCTTCAGCTTCCTTCATAGCCATAGAGTATGTGCCAACACCAGGGATTTTAAGTATGAGCAACCACAGAGAGCCAGGGGAGAGAGTGTAGGACAGAGCTAACATGAAGGAATTATGGATGTTTTGAGACAAGACAAGCTGCAGTGTTTGGAAGAGTTGTGGGGGCTCAAGGAAGCGTTTCAGGAGGCAGACTACAAGAACTACAAGGAAACTGACTGGGACTTGGAACCCTGCAAAGTTCCTGCAGAGGATTCATCTGGCTTGATAGATGTTGTGTAGAGTAAACCTGCAGAATGATAGGTTTAATAGCTCGACTTTAAAGAATCACACTAAAATTCTAGGCTGGGAGGCAGAGCAAAAATGTAGTTTGATCCATAAGCGCGATAATATAACTACTATATTGTTTCCATTGTCTAAGGCAGGAGAAGGAAAATATGCACATCAACATAAAATTAGCCTTGAGGACAGAGACAGCTGTTATCTGCCAAACAGTAATGACTTCCAGTGTGTGGGTTACACTAGCCAACAAACTATTTGAATCCTTGACTTTTCAGATCCACACATTCTCAAACCTCTTTGTTTGATCTGTTGTGATTGCATGACAACAAAGCATAACCACAGTGCTGCACAGGTTCTTTATAGCTGCACAGTTAAATTAAATTTGCTTCACCGACTTTATGTTCTGGGGCTGAAGTTTCTGTTTTGATGGTACAGACATTAATGATGAATAACCATTGCCAGTTTTGGGTTAAGAGACACAGCAGCATTTATTACTAAATTCAGTGTATTCGGTGCTTCATTTTCAAGTGCACTGGCTCAGCTGTTAAATTGATCTATTTCATTAACGTATTATAGGGTTGAACCATGCAGTTGCAGCATTGTACCAGAGAGAGAAGCACTGTTGGCTCTAAAATTACATTTTTTTACAACAGTGAATCAACCAGGGGCCTTCATAATTTTAAAGAAGTAATCTTTTTTAACATTACCTCTGGATGTCTCGATCAAGCTATTTCAAAGAGTGATGCTTTGCCAATTTGTGAAAGCTGGCTGTGCATACTAATTAAGGCTTCTGTGGGTGTGAAATACTACAGCCGCTTTACACATTGCATTTTAAATGATCTCATCCATCACATCATGATGTCCATTTTGAGTGTTGTTTTAACTTGTGAAGGACCAGTGTCAGCTGTAAACAAAGGCTGACAATAATATTAGTAAATTCCAGGAAAAGCCCAAAACCAATAATAGGTTAGTCTGTCTCTCCATACCTTCCCAACTGCCTACCCTGTTGTTTGGCACTCAGCCTCAAGCCTATTTGTTTCTACTGAAATCAAATGTCTTTAAAAATTAATATACTCTTTCCAGGCTTTGAATACACAAGTAATACTTGTAATTCATTGTTTTTAGTTTTATATTTGTTGATAATAAGAAAAGGTAGGTTTATCCTTTGAATTGCCCGTATTATGCTAATTTTAAGTTTACAATTTTGAGGTTGTACCAGAATAGGTTTACATGGTTCAATTTTCAAAAAACACCATATTTTTGTTTACTGCACATTGCTGCAGCTCCTCTTTTCTCCCTTTGTGTTGAACTCTCTGTTTTAGTTACAGAGTGAGGCATCACACTTCGATCCCATCTTTGTTTGTATTGCTAGCTAGGAGCTGGCGTTACTAGTGGTCAGCCACCTTGTTCTCAATGGTGAAACCCAGCTACAACACACACAAGTCCACCCTAATCTACAAAAGAAATTGTCCCTTGTCTGCAGGTATTCCAGGCAAAGTTGGAAGTGCGCCCTGGTTTAGAAGAAGTCTCCAGGCTAATCCTGCCTTGTACTGACCGAAGTTGGAGAAACAGCTAGCTGATGTGGTATAAGGGGTTAGCACACATCAAATGTTTCGGCCGGGGTCATGGACGGTCCTGCCAATTTTGACCAGCTGGATCGAGAGCCCCAGACTGGATTACTGTAACGCACTTCTCATCGGGATCCCTAGCAAGAATCTGCAGAAACTGCAATATGTTCAGAACAGTGCTGCAAGGATCCTGATGAGGGTGCAAAAGTATGACCACATCACACCCATTCTCCACTCACTTCACTGGCTTCCCGTTTCTGCTAGGATTGAATACAAGGTCTCAATT
Source organism: Etheostoma cragini (assembly GCF_013103735.1). Taxonomy (NCBI): domain Eukaryota; kingdom Metazoa; phylum Chordata; class Actinopteri; order Perciformes; family Percidae; genus Etheostoma; species Etheostoma cragini. Next base: position 15,324,612 of record NC_048409.1, read on the forward strand.
CTCACCCACCAGTGCATCTATGCTATTATATTAAATATTATAAGCTCACCTGGAGACTGAAGGCACGATTAATTCAAAACAGCATGACTTTTTTATGCATGTGGAAACACCAGAGACATAAAATAACACCCCAAATCCCCCCAAAACGTGTTTTTTTCATGATACGGGCACTTTAATATTGGAGTAGTTTTGAAGGTGTTGTTAAATTCTGCAAAACCTTGCAACAACAGAGAGCTTTCAAGCCTCTGAATTTCCTTCCTCAAATATCCAAAGTCCTGTAATAATACAAATCTCGATCTCACAGTTGAGGTATGAGGTGCGCTACTGGGACAACCAGAAGCAATGATTGCCTTCTTGTCTGTAGATTGTTCAGTAGATACATAGAACAAGTGAGCATTTTCCACCATAGTGTGCTGTTCTCTACACCTTTATTTCCCTGCATTAGCATCTGATATTTGATCATATGTCCATTTTTGTTCTATTTAATTCAAACACACTTTTCTCAGTTAGAGTTTATACTTCCCTTAATGCCTTTGAATTTAAAACATACGCAGTCTTTATCACTGTCTCTCCCCTAACGCACACAATCTTTCACGCCCACACACATCCGCAACCATGCACTTCCCAGCTCAAGTGCGCTGTAGCATACTATTTCAGCAGCCTACTGTTTTGTCAACGTGAGAACCTAAAATAGAGATACCCTGCTTTCCATGGAGATACACCGATGGACACATTAGCCCACACATGCACCGTCACCAACATGAAGATGCTTGCACAAACACACAGACCATAACAAACTTGAAACACAGACCTCTTAGATGTGAGTGGACACCTACCCACACACATTTGTGCACACAAAGATAAAGTGTGTGCAGTCGGATTTACTCACACGTAGGAGCAAAATTACAAACACACAAAAGAAAGCTCTGAGCTTGGATGAGATAAACATGCATTGAGATTCTGGCTGATAAAGCTGAAGATAACAGTGGAAAATGGACCAGCTCCCTAGACTTACTTACACGCATGCACGCACACGCATGCACACACGCGTGTAAGTAGAATGGATAATGGCATGTGGAGCGCAGATTTGAGGAAAGCATCTTAAGCAAAAGATTCCTCTCCACTGAGTGCTCCCAAGTGATGTACAAATCATCCTGAGAAATACATGAATACATTTGCATATATACACATATACAAATACATACATACATATGCAACAACAAATCTACAGATAATCTCGGTAAAGATAGTTTTTTTCCTCATCTCCAAGCCTTTCTCAAGGTAACTGGCTAATTTATATGTTTCAGCCCTCTCAATCTTTGAACATCATCCATATTTACCAAATCAGATCTGCTTTTCTGTTTTCTATATTATTCAAACAACACATTAATATGTTGTCCTGTTTCAATAGTCAGAGGTAAAACACCAGATCTCCAGTGAGCACATAGAGATCTTTGCCTTTTTTACACAAATGATATACAGTACAACTTAATTATCTGTGCCATATTCAGGCTTTGCCATCATAAATATCAAAAATACGCAATTTTGGCTTAGTCCATGTATTGCCGGCCTGTCTAGTTGCTCTAGTATTCTTTTAACTCTATAATAATCCCAAAGTTTATAACACAGGTTTACTAAACTCAAGCAGTGTTATCCCTGGGAAAGGGTTGCAAAACAAATTCAGATAATGTGTGTGTTGAGTGGTTCAAATTGGCCGCAAACATAGCACCGTGTGCAAAGCTAGCACATTGGTTTCAGTGTCTAATGAAGGTGCTGGAGATCTCAAAACTCACATGGACACCAAAAAAATTAATCTTATTACATTGAAAAGGTTTTAAGAGATATTTAGTTAAAGCTGGATTTTGAAGCTGACACAGAATATGTCATATTTAGAACATTATTTCATATTTATTTATTTGAAAAGAGCTATTATTTATTACAGGTTGTCACATTTTACACAAGTTATTTTTATACCATTGTGGCATATTAAAGCATGTTTATTAACCTCTGAGAAGCCTGTCTGAATTTGTGTTTTGAGGCCGGCCGAGTGTCCTCCTTTTTTGGAAATCAAAATATGGCCCCCCTACCCAATCTGTGACATCAAACAGTAAGCCACTATGCAGAATCAAGTGTCACAGCCAGAAAATAAACATAAAAAAATGAAAGCAAAATGACATATAAGATTTAACAGCCACCTATGTAGTCACAACGTCTCTCTAAGTAGGGCATTCTTGGTAGGAATGTGATCGTGTTGCTTTGTGCGGAGTATTGTAAGCCACCAATTGCACTTTTTCAATGAGCAAGGGAAGTACATGTATTGCCCATTCTTTCTCAGGCCTCCCACACACCCAGCATAGATCAGTAAAAGCCCTGAAGGAATCATCTCAAGCGGTGATGCTGGCATCATTTCAGTATGGAGAGAGGATGGAGATGCACGGCTTGTACAAAGTTTTGAGGTTGAAGGAGGATGGTGGTAAACAAAGCCCTAGACAGTTTCCTGAAGCACCAGTTGGGATTGTTGCTGCACAGACTGACACTGACAGTGTCAACATGCCCTCACAAAAAAGCCATGCATAATATCTCTCTGTGTTGTGAATTCTAGTTCCGAGGTGCCATGTGATGCATTTCCTGTAAAAGCCAAGAGGAGTTGCCTTGTAAACCTCTACCATATTTTAAGTATATCAAAGTCAACTGGGGAAGCCCTACTTTCCTCTGAGAATAGAAACACTCCTTAGCAGATTGACTGCTAAACATCTAATTACCTCTCAGTGACTTGTGTAGCTCAGTAGCAATTATAAAAAGGGTTTTTCCCGAGAAGATTTTTTTTCTTTTTTTCTAGTCAGTCTGTCTCAGCTCATTTCTACCCTTTGCTCGTCATTGCAGTATTTCAGATTGTCGAGCTTCATCAATTGCCAACGTGGCACCAGCAGCAAAACTTTCCAAAAACATATGTTTTTTTTGTGCATATGAAATTAAATAAAAAGAAGAAATATACAGTAACATAATAAAATGCACAGTGTGGATATTGTACAAAGGAACCCACCAAACGTTGAAATCAAACAGCTGCACGTGCTTGCCACAAAATTGCAAATGAACATTCTATAAAAAAAAATTATATTTAAAGGAAAGAAAACAATGTTTAAAGGATATAAACAAAATAAAAATTCCAGACAAGACAGATAGAAAACAATGATACCTAAGAATGAACATGAGTTTAATGGTGACATCAACGACTTTTCTGTGCTATGTTCTGTAAAAAGAAAGAAACTGTAAGTAACTGTAACTGTAATATTTTAATAAGATACAAGTTTATACTTAAATAACAATTGTCAGTATGAATTAATGGCTAGTTCACGCTCCTTTTCTTGAACAGTACACTGCCTCTTTAATCAGTATCTACTGTAACAGACGTAGATGCTAATCTCATTTATTTATGATTGGTTGAACTGCTAGATAAGTTCCAAATTCTCCTGGGATCTCTTTTGTGAAGTGAAGTCACTCATTTAGCCGTAGATGCTTCTAGAACAAAGAGTCTGCTGCAATAGATATTCCTCAAAAAATGAAGTGATTGCTGGCAGAGTAAATGTGTTTACTTATTGCCAAAGATATGTTGAGTTTTTCAGATCAGAGAGCTGAGATACAATACTCGTACTTTGATCACATCATGTGGAAGAGTTGTGATTGTAAGTATTATCTGGGTCAGGACTTTCATAGCACAGTCAGAACTAAATAGAATCAATGCAGGAAGTGTAAAATGATCACATTTGTACATTACAGAAGAAAAGATCAAAAGCTCTGGAAGATTATGGGCTGCCAAAGCTTCTAATCTAGCCTGAATAATACACCATGGGCTTCCGGCCTTAAAAATGAGTATACAGATCAATTTGTCTCTCTATTATACTCATGCTTTACTGTACAGAAAGTCACTATGTGAATTTTAGAATCCACCCACGACTGAGTCCCATTTTTAGGGCATGTTGGTAATTCATCAGATTGACACCTATGACATGTGGTGTGTGTGTGTGTCTGTGTGTGTGTCTGTGTGTGTGTGTGTGTGCTCAAACCAGTTCAGAACCTTTGACACAAGTCATTCCTTTTCACTTTCACACCTACATGTTTGTGTACTCGCCGTATGCGACCAGCTGTCTGATAAAAACAGCTCTAGGATTTTTCCAGTAGGCTTCTCGATGTTCAAAGAGGACACTTGTGAAATTGTGTAATGGTTTATATGCAGTGTTGGAAGAAACTGTAATTCCACTACTTTTAGCAATTATGAGCATGTAACTAAATATTATTTTTAATAAAATAACACATATACAAATTTAAATTTCAAATTTAAATGAGTTTGTTACTTGCGTTACTCTTTTTTGTGAAAACTGAACGCTTGCAGACAAGAAGACAGATAGGCCTACTTTAGCTGATTCTGATCTAACATTGCAGGACCTTATGGTGGAGATGTTACAGGCTGTACCAATCGACCAAGTAAGGGATGATGTAGAGCAAGGCGGTTGTGGCAATAACAACCCTGACAGGGTGAATCCGCCTTTGTGAATATTTATGTTCAAAATTATGTCCTCATTCATATTGTTTCCTATTTGCACAGCCTCTGCAGCTGACACACCTGTAAGTTAATGTTAAACATCAAGCAATGTATGCCAACTAATTATCGTTTTTGTCCCTACAGCTGTTACTGCGTAGCGATCATAGACAATATATAAAAACGTAGTGATAAATGCTCACTAGATCTGCTGTCATTGCTTGATTTGAAGGACAGAAGTTGATCCACTTTTTCGACTTCTTTCAGTGGATTGGTAGCTAGATACCAATCGGATAGAATAGCGGATAGAATGAGCTTTCTCTCCTGGAAGTATGGACACTACTTTTTGCTCATTAAAATTAAAGACAAAAACGTAGTGGTGAGTTGTCAATTATGTGCAGCTACTATAGATTTGGATACTAAACTATCCAAATCTAAGAGTAGCAATTCAAATCTTATGAAACACTTGTTGAAGCAACATGCTGCAACTAGTATAGAAAGACCCCGGCCTGCGGAGGCTGAAGGCGCCACTCCATGCAAACACCCAAAGGTAGATTTTACATGGACTGCAGGACAGCTGATAAGCCAAGCAGAGCTGAATTGATTGCTAAGGTATGTTGGGGATGACATGCATCATGTCAACTGTTCATTACAATAAATAGGTCTAAAATTTTTGTTTATTGTGTTTCACTGTTCAGTACTGTTTATGTTTACATTTAAAAAGCAGACATAAAAGTAACTTAAAAGTTACTTTCCCTAGTAAATTACTTTTGACATACATTAATTGATAAAGTAATTCAATTATTTTTAAAAGAAGTAAATAGTAACTTTAATTAATTACTAATTTTCAGTAACTTGCCCATTTGCAAATGTGTTGTGAGGTTGTTATGTAAGTGCATCTCTCCCATCTGATTCATGCGTTTTCAGATCTGCATGAGTGTATTTGTTTGTTCGGGAAGGGCTGGTACTCTGAAAACGGTGGAGTTGAGCCACCTTTCTCTGCCCCTTTGTGTATAAACAAATACCACCAACATTTAAAGTCTTGCGGAGACACTAGCAAGGCCAAGCGAGTGGGTAGAATATAAGATTCTAAAGTGCATCTACAGAGACACATGCACATAAACATCTGCAGATCCACCTGAACAATTTCCGTTTCACTAAAAGGTCAGAACTCAGACGTGCATGTTGTGGCAATGACTCAGTTCCCCAATGTGGGGAAACACATTTGCCTTTTCAAACCCTTATGTGCCGGAGCTAATTGCAAATCCAAACATGAACTCTCATGCTGCCTTTGTGTCCATTTGTGTTTGGTATGGCACTCAGTTGCTTTTCTGCATTTTCCCCATTCTAAATTGCTACCTAGCTCAATGAGAAAGTAATAAAGAGGAGTCAGAATCACCCACACTCAAAACTAAATTGAGTACTGAACTGAATACTAAGGTAAAAGAAATTAGATCTCTGGGCATGGAATAGCTTAAGGGTCATGACAACCCGGTCTTACGCCAGTTCGTGAAATGGTCACGTTATTTTGATTTATTGATGCGTGTACAGTCAATTTTCTAGTTTATATCGTGCCATGAAACCGGGCTGCCTGTTATCCGTGTGTCCTGCTGGCTAAAAGAACTATTTATCAAAACCCACAGTGTATAAGGGTAGGCTTCTTTTTTACATTGCCTGGTAAACTGTCAAATGACAAAATATTGTGAGGGATATTTTATCTATGCTAGCATCTTGGCTAAAGGGATGGCAAAGTAAGTCTGTCACTTGATTGATCCACCACATTGGTCCAGATGGGAATATAAGTAGGCTATGAGATGGCTTGCCATGCAATTTGATTCAGACATTCATGACTTTCAAGATGGTGACTTTTTCTCTCCTTTAGTTCAAATTTAAATATACTAATAACATGGGCGATTTTAGACCCCTGTCGCCAATGCTATGCACCTGAAACCCAGTCAAGGAAAAGGTTAATAGAAACGTAGTACAGGCCAATAAGAGGCAGTTGTGACAGACTGACGCCTTAGGCTGAGTCTCTATCGTATCTGTCAGAGGGAGAGCAGGCGTTCGGGCGTGCAAGCCACTGTTTCCATGTCACATTCTCATTAGGGAGTGAGTCCTCCTAAATCAAAGGTTTGATCCTAGAATTGCCCCTGACTAATACTATGATGTATACTGTGTTTGACCCGCACACATAGAAAATAAATGGATAGAAAAGACAGTCAACTGTTTGCCGTGGTCATTTGATTGTTACACAATCGGCGATTGTTGTAAGTTGTCACAGTGACAATACATCTAGGCAAGACCCAATGCGTTGCAGCCCCAAGCAGCTCTGGAGACGTTCTCCGAGCTGCGGTGAGGGATTTGGAGACACAATTAGACCCAGCCCTTGGATTGGCTCATTCTCTGTAACCAATGCAGCAAAAAAGCCAGGCAGCAGCAAGCCAGCCAGTCAGTGAATGACTTGATAGGTTGATAACGTTAGTTTGCTAACTCCGCCTCACCCCTTGCCACATCGTTTTTAGAAAATGAGCCAAGGATAGCTGTCACTCATCTGGAAATAGCAATGTGCTTTGTGTTAATTTGACTCATTAAGCGGCTGGCTCTCTGCCTTCAAGCGTCACCACTCTACTGCTTGTTTGTCCGTTACTGTAAAACCTCAGCTCTGCTAATGTTAGCATGCTAACACGCTAAACTAAGATGGTGAACATGGTAAATATGATACCTGCTAAACACCAGCACGTTAGTATTGTACTTTTGGGCAGGACGGCGGACTGGGGGGAAAAGGGGACTGAGTACCCAGGGTCCTCATGTGAGGAGGACCCAAAAAAGTGCTACGCAACTGCTTGTGGGCATGTAAACGATGTTAACATTTACCTCAAAGCACTACTGTTCCTGAGCTTCACAATATGGCTATAGAATGTCTTGCCTGACTGTCTCAGTCTTGATTAACTGTTGCACAGAACATTGCCAAGAGACCTTTATCTCTTTGTGTGGCACTTTTTTTGTAAATAAAAAATGGCAGCTCTTTGATTACAGTAATAGATTACATTTGCCGACTGAATTAGAACGTTGTTTCCTAATGCTCTTTGAAATCATATGAGTGAATGAGCTAATGATGTACAGCCAAACTGATTCAAAAATATGTCTTGCATTTACAGTTTTTTCCAATTACTACCCAATTTTGCAAACTAGGATTGTATTATCAAAAACACAAAATTCACAAAACCACACACCCAAACTGCAAAATACCTCATATATCCTGCAAAATGAAGCACTGCAACCAAAACCACATATAGCATCATCAAAATCAAACTTTTGAACCAAATGGCACAGACTTCATTCATTTGACCAGGTTTTGGTCTAACCACTGACACATTGTTGGGCATAATGAAAAGCAGTGTCATCTTTAGTATGCTTTGTTGTACTATTAAATTGTAGAAAATTCTTCAGATTGTTCACATGTACAAAAATATTTGCAGATACAAACACATGCTGGTGAAACCTTCTTTTTCACCCAACTATTCAGTGTAACATATGCACAGGAGATATATTTACATTGGACTGATCAAAAATATGCTCACAAACAAAACTGAAAAAGAAAATTGCAGAAAAAATGAGTAGAAAAAATATATAGAAAAAAAAAGAGGCAAGAAAAATAATTTGGCAGCATCTTGACGCATAGCTGGGTCTTGTAAAAAATTGTTGTTGTAAAAAAATAAGGTGCTCACCTGTGGTCTTTTAATAGTGCTTACCTCATGATTGAAGTGGCAACCATTAACCATTGAGGTGTTTGGCCAGGTGACACATACGTATATTGGCCAATTAGCTCATGTAGTGTTATTTTGATGGCAGTGAGTAGAAATGGCAAACGTATGACTTTATGTTAGATTGTTGTGTCTCACGCAGAGAACCGCGTTCGGTGCATTTAAAAAGTGCGTAAAGCAGAACGTGTTTAGACTTTTGGAGACTTGAGAAGAGGTTTTGCTCTCTATGTGTGAGTTTAAATAATTGTGCTATGCATGTAATTTTAGTGTATTAGCAATTGGAAAAAAAACTGTTAGCAATATCTAAATTGGGCCTCTCTGGTGTTCTAAAGGTCCTGGAACTCAGTAAGAAAGGAACTATTCGTGTCCCAGTGTTTTTCCCTGGTTGCTGACTGTTTTTTTTGTATGTATTATTAATTGTTGTGGGCATGTGTGTGTGTGTGTGTTTGGTTTCACTGACCTAACAATTACTTTACAGTAAACTGTAAATGATGTGTTGACACAAAGTGTGTATTCCTGGATATTGGCGGATCAGAGGGTGTGAGCATACTGTAATGTCTTTTAAAATTCTTTGGTTGTGTGTGTGTGTGTGTGTGTGTGTCTGTGTGTGTGTGTGTGTGCGTGTGTGTGCGTGTGTGCGTGTGTGTGATCAGAAACCCTGTTGCTGTACAAGGCTTAGCCACAGAGGAAATAACAGGGCTTTAATTCCCAAAATGGCCCTGAGTAATAATGATACCTTTGTCCACTGAACTATCAACTCGAGCAGAGAATAGAGCAGGACACAATGACAAACGGTATATGAGTTGTATAATGAGGTCACAGTTTCGTTCACCGTGCAAAGTACAAAGAACTGAAGCTCATTAACATGTATCAAATAACTTAAAGAACTGGTTTATTCAGGTTTGTACCTACTCATGTGTAGACCTAGAAGGAGTGTTGTAAATGAGGTGTAATCTTTCCAGTGTTGTTGTCATGTCATTGATGGCGTCAAGTCATGTGTATTTACTGACATCATACAACTCTGAGCTGTGAAAAATCAAAAGGAGAAGATCTTGGCCATAAAATACATTGGATCTGTTAAATATACATTTATAATCTCAGGATGGATGCAAATTAATCTCGTGACATGCAGGCTAACATCACACACGTAACATTAAATAGATTACATATAAAAACAAAAGGAATAGTCAGCCAGTATTTTATTTATATACTAAAGTTTATGTTTAAAATCCAACAGCAGGGAACATACAGTTCACAGTCGGGATGTACATGTTTTTCTTGACAGTTCTGGGAATTCAAAGCCTAAACAAACACAAGATCAGACAGTGACCTTCAACTGCAACTCAAACACATACTACAATCCAAAGTGCACTTCAGTGGAAAAATAAAAAGTTTACTCCCACTACAGTAGTTTACAGTATATTCTTAGCCAACTGAATTTCCATCTCCTGTGCAACTTTTTTGTCTTGTGTTTTTTTTTAAACATTCAGATCTCAGTTCTGTTTATTTCTGCGTTCTTATTTTAGATTTTTTTTATCAAGTTATAAAGTTGGGTTCCGAAATTTCCACTTATTTCAAATTTGAACACTGTTTTTGTTTTATTGTGGTGTGTACAATGTGACCTACATAAGCAATCCATCAAGTGTGACTCACTCTACAGACAATCTACCAGTAAATTTGACTCTGTTCAACTGACTTTAAGCAGCAGGTGGCAGCACCACATTAGAATAACTAATGGAAAAGAAATCGAAGTGTCCTAAAGAGAGCAGACTCTGTTTTACATCATACATGATTTATTTACGATATGAAGGACAAACGTGCCAAATATGTCCTGGACAGGTGATACAGAATGAAGAGTAAATAAAAACTAAATTATATGATTATATTATGTGATGATTAAACAGCAATAAACTCTTCTGAACTGTATTACAGACCTTGTGGAAAGCAGAAAAACATTCTTGTATGGCAAAGATGTCAGTAGTTTATGTATTTCTTCTTTAGGAGCCACCCCTGCAGCAATGTGTTGTTTTTCCATGCTATTTTCTCCACATTTAGTGAGCTTGTTGTTGTTCTGTAGCCTATTTCTGCTTTGGTTCACATGACAAGGGCCTCCTCTCAAACAGGATTTGTCAGAGAACGCCAACTTGGCACAGTCAAGTGTGTTATGGGTGAGGGATCACCACAGTTCTAATAGTGACATGGAGTCAACCCCGATCAGTCCAAACTATTTAAATTTTGTTTTAGGAAATTAATGCACGCCATCTTTACTTCATTAATTCAGTTTGTGTTAAGTCTGACAGCTTATTGTGTGTTGGCATTCTTACAGTCCCAGTGACATTTTCAGTCTATTAATAACAAGGCATGCCTGTCTCAAAAAGGTCAATAACTACTTTTGTTGGCAGCTTTTAGGGACTGTGGCGTGTTTTTAGAAATAAAGTTAAATTGGTGCTGTGGCAGTGAGAATAATTCTGGCTGAAGCAAGGGCAAAAACATTTCAGAGTAGGGTACTATGTTATCAGACACTGATACACTGTAAGAAGAAGGCAGAAATGTCTGTTGTAACGGTAACCTGTCTTCTGGCTTCAAAACAGAAATCTGTTTCACTGCATGAAAAATGTTTGAATGGAGTGTCTAGTTTTGCTTTTAAAGCAGAGCTGCGCCTCAGACAGAGAGGAAATGGAAAGGCTTTTAGAAGAGGAAGTGAGGCCCCTCGGTACGTAAGAGAGGAAGGTTCCAGTGGGGGCAGGGGGAGGGAGAAGAATGCTATTCAAATTAAATGAAAAGCCTGCTTGGTACATAATGTACTGTACAATATCACACTTCGGCTCACACACCCTCCTGTCTTCTTCTCCCTGTACCAACAAGCAATTAAATAGTTACTCCTGTTGAGCACCTTACTAAATCTTAGCCTGTTTCATTGATTCCACTAGGGATCACTAACACCCATGTGCTACAGCTGACCATGCAGACATTTGTGCTTTATAAAGTTGATGGGTGGATGCTGTTCTCTAGCGTTTCCTAGAATGATATCAGAGGTTTGTAGTGGACAGGTCAATAACTTTGTTTTACCTTCCTTGAACCATTCTGGGATGCTATTTGCACTATGAAAGGAAGCTTCTTTGCTTTGGGGGTTCATATTGGTCATGGATGACTGAAACAGGAGAGGGCAAAAAACATGCAGCAAAGCGGCCCAGGTCAGAATTGAACCCACGGCCGCTGCGGAAAGGACTGAGCTTCTGTGCATGGGGTGCACGCTCAACCACATGAGCTACTCAGATGCTCCAGCATGGCTTAATTTTTAAGAAAAAAATTTAATATACTGGGAAATATGCTTATTTTCTTTCTTGCCCAAGACAAGAAGACGGTTACCACTGTCTGTCTGTTGGCTAATATGAAGCTACAGGCGGTTAACTTAGCCTAGCATAAAGACTGGAAACGGGGTAACAACAGTTAACAGTCACTTAGGTAAAATTATCCTACATCTCACTAATTAACAGATTGAATCTTATTCGTTTTAATCCGTACAAAAACACAAGTGTGAAAGTGACAAATCACCACTATTTCATGGTCAGGACAGGTATACTGTCATTGCTGGTTGCTGGGCAACAGGTCACAACCAAGAAATACTCCAGCACACGACAACCGTAAAACAGTAATTTGTTGTTAGTTATTTCCCTTCTTTCTACTCTTGTGCTGGTGTTAGTTTTTATTTGTAGCGTACAAACATGAGAGTGGTATTAATCTTGTAACCTAACTCTGGGAAAGAAAGCCTACAGGCATATTTCCCAAAATGCCAAACCTTTTCTTCAAGGTTTGCTCTGACAATAATGCACCAGACTGCCCACCTCCTGGGCACTGCCAGGTGCTCTTGAGCAGGGCACTGTACCCCCCCCCCCCCACACCGCTCAAGAGCACCTGGTGCAGCACTGGCAGCCCACTCACTCTAACATCTCTCCATTTGTATGAACAGGCCCTGAGCATGTATTTCTGTATTTCAGGCATGTGTGTAGTGATTACTAACAAAACAGAGTGTGAATTGTAATTTCCCCACTGGGGATCAATAAACAGCATAAAATTATAAAATTAAACCGATCCATTGTTCTTCCACCATGGACCTCTACATCTGTAAGCACGGTGGAGTGGTCCACCACATTATGTTGCTTACATCACATTATGACACAGTGTCAGTGATGCAACCAGGATTGTTAAGAATAGACAAACCATTTTACCTTTCCACTCATCAACAGTCCAATGTTGCTTTTTTACTAAAATCTCCCTTATTTGTTTAACATGTACAGGCGAAGAGAGACCACACTGCTATGGTTTGAGGGCAAAGTTTTGATGCTTTGCCTTGTGGTCCAACAGCTCTTCACTTTTTAGCATGCCCTCCCACGACAACCACTAGCACACTGTCTGTCTGATCACTATTCAAGCTTGGTTTACAGTTTACATGCAGAGTGGAAATGGTTAATGGAAACAAAGGGCCCACTATTTCCACAGGGTAAGGGTCTTCATTTTATTCTGGTCCAGTGTGAATCAACCGTGGAAAACCACCTACAAGTCCCTTCCACAACTTTAGATTCACACGTGGCTGCTCCTGTCAAACCTCAGGGTTTCTTAGCATTGGTAATATCATGTCTAACTGATGGTTTGTTTGGGGGTTTTATCTCATGTAAATGAGCATACATGTATGTGGATGCAGTCACATGTGTTTCTACATGAATCAGTATGCGTTGGAGTCTACTTTCAAACCCTATAGACTCAGTAACAGCTAAAAACAATGCATCTGCTTCACTGTACAGCTGCCATCCTAATCATAACACTGTGTGTCTTTGTGAGCGTGTGAGCAATAACAACTGTAGTAGAGCATGTACGGATAGATGAGTTGTGCACTCTGGTTATGTTTAGTGCCACGCAGCTTAAAATGAATTTTTTCTTTCTTTTTTATGTTCCGTTGTTTTATGTGAAGCATTTTTCCACCCACCTATCATGTATTTAAACAGATTGAGAACCCTGTATTCACCTAATGCTTTCTCTCTGGAACAGTTTATTACAAATATTTAATATATCATCCACTCTATTACCATGGTGAAAATAATATTTGGTTGAAACAAAAACGAAGAAAACACCAGTTATTGATTATCACTGAAATATACAAGCTTTCTCTATATTACATTCCTCTTTACACAGCAGGACATTGTTGGCGTTACAGCACAAGGATGAAGCTCCACTGAACAAATGAAAAACAGATGTTTCTGCGGTGTGTTTGCTGCAGGTAAAAGAACAAACGTCTTTTAACTGTTAAGGACAGAATGTAGAGCTGTCATTCACACAATGACTTCCTGTGCTTCCACTGCTTGAGTCATCACACGTGCAAAGAAACATGTGCAACCAACCGACTGCGAATATGAGACGTATTATTCAAAGCGAAACAATAGAGGCACACTGTGCCTGCACTCTGCAATAAGTCTCACTACACATATGACTCTATGCTTTCAGTGTGACATCTTATACCACACATAAGAAGAATTAACAGATATCTAGAAAGTATTGGCAACACTCAAACTTTACACTTGATATTTACATGTCTTTCAGTCATTCTGTCTAACAGAAAACTAACTAAATGATTATCCAGACTTAGGGCTGCCTTAAGGTTGTCAAACTGGAATTCATCAAACAGTGCAGGCACTTTAGTGTTTAATATGCAAATTTGACTATTCCCCATTTTGTCTTTGCTTGTTTTTGTAGGGTTTGAAAGGCATTTGAAATCATCAAAAAACATCAAAAATGTCATTTTTTGTGTTGCAATGATACCTACTTTGGATTCTGCGTCACACTAGGTAATGGATGTTACCTGTGTGGTGGCCAACAAGCTTCATTCAGAGTCGGTAAACTTACACTTCAACTTACCTTGATGTACTACTTAAAATGAGCAGATATTAAGTTTTTATCTATACGCTTTTCTTTTTAGAATGGTAGTGTGGATCCTATATAAATTGAAAAAAATAAATTAACTAATGTTTTTTGTATCTCTTAATGGATGCCTTCCTATGCGGTGCAACGAACATTAAGCGACCCCTCCTCCTTACACAACAGCACATGTTTACAGGTATGTGCCCCAAAATGAATGGGGAAAAAGTTATGGTTAGCTGAGTTGCACTTTGGCTACTCGCTAAACACCAAGTCAGAAGGAACAACATATCATCTTTGTGTAAGCATGTTTGTTAGATTGCCGTTGACGCAACAGCATATAATAAAACATGTGGGTTGAAAAAGACTTTGAACACCATCTAAGCAGACTCTCCAGACCAACTGTCATAAATTGAGTTGATTCACACAGAATGTCTGACATCTGACATGTGGGATCATAAAGCACTTTGACATGGATGGATTACAACAATAACCCAGTGAACTTAACCCACTCATGAGCCTCACGCACACATACACACTTTCTATATTTTATCACCCAGGGCCATGCACCACCATCTAACCTTCACTACAACATTTTCATTAAACTATAACAATGCCTAAAATAATAGCAACAAGTAAAAGCCTGACCTTTACTGAAAAGGGGAAAAAATAACAAGTATAATAAAAGAGGTAGTTGTAACCACTGAACAATAAAAACTATGAAAATCACACATGTTTTTTTGTGTTGGTTTTGTGGAGTAATTTTATGTCAAAAAATGGTCCCACTTCTCCATAAAAATAAAGAACTCCCTTCATTTAATGTCGTCAGTAATGTTATTCTTGGTTCTTTATGCATTTAGTTGACAGGCCATGATTGATGTCACTTATCTCTCGTATCTCTGACTTTTCAGGCCATTGGTTATCTCTCAGTGGGATGTAGCCAGAAGTTGTACGTGCTTGCTAGTTTCCCCCCATAGATAAGTACAGCAACAGTTTCAGTTCCTATGTGCGTGATTCAGTTTTTTTTTTTAAACAAGTAATTAATCTCAATAAATCATGCTGTTAACAGGAATGTCACATATTTTATTTGTCCTCGGGGAGACATTTTCCTTGAACCCTGGACAAAACCCAGTTCCACAATTAAAATGTTTAAACACGTGAAAATATAAAACATTTGCAACGAAACATTCCAAACACTACATGTAAAAAAATAAACGATACATTTAGAGCTAACTTGTATTTCATATTTAACAATTCAAGTGTAATCATCCTAATGTTACTTTTAATAAACACAACATTTATTCAGTAAAAAAAGAATGGAACCATGAAAATCCACATGATACATGATGACTTTTGTTTGCTATTACATGTTTCAGTGTCATACTCAATGGTTACTGGTAATGGTTTAAATAGAAGATCAGTTTCACCTTGTGACGGAGCAGGCTCACACAATGATAACACAGACACACACACACACACACACACACACACAAACACCCACACACACACACACATGCACACACACAAAGACTTTTAAAAGACAATACAGCATTTTACCCAATTAGCTCAGTATAATCCATGTGTGTCTTTTCCTCACAGTTTCCCCTTACACACACACACAAAGCGTGACCCTGACCAGCAGCTAAAAATGAACATAACAAGGGGAAGTTAACCTTTAAACAATGCTTCTAATACAACAGTTCTGCAATTTGATTATAAGACTTTGCAAAAAAAGCACAAATGCATACAAACACTTTAGATGAACACAGTTATTTATATACGTACACAGATGTCTGTCACAGACAGACACACATATATATATACACATATACATATATATATATATATATATATATATATATATACACACACACATACATATACATATATATATATATATATATATATATACACATACATATATATATATATATATATATATATATATATATATATATATATATATATATATATATATATATATATATATATATATATATATATATATATACACACATACATATATATATATATATATATATATATATATAAATATAAGAAGCTCTTGCCTTAAACCATTTCCATAAGAAATTGTCTCTTAAACACAGCTCTGACAGGCCAAAGTGTGCTCGCCTTTGAAGGCTGAGAGGCACAAGGCTGAACTTTTAAAGCAGTGCAATAACTAATACAGCAGGTTTGTATTATTGGAGTACACTCATGGATACTAATGAAATACAGTCCTTGTTATAAGCGTTCAGTCGATCAAATAAAATAGAAGTGTTATATGCAGTATGGCTGCATACCATTGGCACGACTGGGCAGTTTGTAAATAAAACATCATCAAACTTTATAAAGTACTACAAAGATTTGGGGTTCACATCCTTTGTCCATCCATTGTCACATTATCAGTGTACCTTCCTAAATATGTCCTAACAATATTGATACTAGTAATAACTAAAGTAATAACAACAGACTGTAAATACCACAGACGCAATCGTAATCTGGCAACTAGCTTAAATAGGAAAAAACTGCATGATAAGTGACTAAGAATCTTTTAACCAAGCTGAACAAAATGGTTTGAATCAGCAAAGTGAGTGTGTAAGAGTCAGGTGTTAAATTAGCCCATTCAGTGTTTCCATGTTGGAAAAACAGTTCTATCGCCCAGTTTACACAATATCACACCTGATCTATCACACCTATTCTGTAGTACTCCACTTTCCATCTCTGTCCAGTCATGTGGGACTGAGTTAGGCGATGACATCATTGTTGTAGAAATTTTAGAACACTGATTCAGCATAAATGTAGGTGCACAAACAACACACTGACTACTTTATTTCCGCTTGTGACCCATTAATATGTTTTGGTGTTGAGCCAAGCGATTGTGCTTTGTCACTGATGCACTGACTGTTGGACACGTGTATTACGCACGCAGCAACTTAAGATCTTATCTTAACAATAAAAATAATAATAATAATAATAATGTATCCTTTATTAGTCCCACAAGGGGAAATTACAATTAGTCTTCCCTTTTCTTTCAGGAGGAGGTGGCTTTGCTGCTAAGAAACTAAAAGGCAGCAAATGCCTTTTAAAAGGTTGCTAAACATGTTTACACAAACAAGTTTGAGGTGACAAGCTTTCCCTTGAATCTGGTAAATTGAGGGTTACAAGCATTTAAGAGAATAAGTGTAATCCAGTTGAGGTTTGGAGTTGAGCGTTTTACTCGAGAACTGAATATGTCCTGGTTGGTGTACTTCTCAACAAGGTTTGATACAGCTGGATGTATTTTCGTTTTTTTACATATTTATTTTGCATTGTTACTAAAAGGTATTTATATTTGTATTTATCTTAACTAAATGTTGAAATATGACACTGAGCAGTAGCGACAGACAGTAACTAGTACACCACGTGAGAAGATGAACACTCTCTTGTTATGCAGACTCAAATCGAGAGAATGCGGTAATGAGTCACTGTTGTTAATTCTTTGATGGTACCTATTCTTGTCATGTGAGCCTGTGTCACTGTGGTTTGACATTCCAGAATATAACACACACACTGGTTCTCTGTAGCGTCACACAATAAGAAAAAAAAAAAGGGGGGGGGGATGAAATGTACCATAACAACAAACAAAGTGTGGGAAACAAGGTGTAATGATGGCTGGAAATTTCTCTGTAATTTCCTGGTTTCTTGTACCGACTTAAGTGGCTAACAATTCATCTTTTCTAAGATGGCACGCTGCTGTTCTGATATGAAAAAGCAGAGCCGAGCAGGAAATCTCAGCTCATGATGTCATAAAGCAGCATCTCTATCCTGCAAGACATGTACAAGCCATCACACATCAAGCAGACCACACACACATTTACAAAACAGCTAACAGTAACACACGCTCAGTTTTACATTTTGATTGCTTTAAGCACAATTGCTTTGCAAGTAAATTCTTTAATAAACTAAAGTTTTGTGTCTGCGCTTTTTACTCTAAGAGTATATTGCTCAGACTTTGGAGGAGATAACCTCTTGCACCAAAAACCCTTCTTTGCAGTCTTTATGCTGCAAATAAAACTGGTCCGTGTAAAAGTGCAAAACTCATTTTATTTATTTACCAAAAAATACTATAAAATTAAACATCTAAAAAGCCAAAAGAGAATATAGTATATATGTCTATATTGTACTACAGTGTAGCACAGTATAATATTGTACAGAACCGTATAGTATAGTACAGTATAGTATATTAGTTCAGTGAAGTATAGTTTAGTATATTGTAGTTTAAATAACATAATATACAGTGGGTACGGAAAGTATTCAGACCCCTTTAAATTTTTCACTCTTTGTTTCATTGCAGCCATTTTCCAA
>NC_048409.1:15343269-15347697 GCF_013103735.1 Etheostoma cragini
TTTGGAAAAAGGCTGCAATGAAACAAAGAGTGAAAAATTTAAAGGGGTCTGAATACTTTCCGTACCCACTGTAGTATACTTTAGTATAGTATAGTTCGGTACAGCCCAGTACAGTATAGTATGGAACAGAATAGCATAGTAGTTTAGTTTAGTTAAGTATTGTATGGTATGGTATCCTATAGTTATTTACAGTACAGTATAATTTAGGCAGTTAATACTCACCATACTTTCCCGCTACTTCAAATTTTAACTACATGAATATTAGGGTTAACTTAATGGCCTAGTGTATTTCTTAAAACTGTTTCAGCTGAGTGCTTCTATACACGACCCTCAATGGGCGACACCATAATCCCTTCTGGAATATTTGTGACAATGTAAAGTAAGATAAGCTTTGTCATTCAACATCACACACATGATGGGCACAAAGCAGTTTGTCAACAAAGTATATATGTCGCTCAAGCATGGTCATGTAAGCTCACAGGAGAGCCATGTGTTACATAAAACAACCTTGTATGTTGATACTTTCAACACATTTAGGAGTGATTTTAGTCACGTACTGTCTACAACAGTCTCTGTTTAACAAGAAAAAGAGCTTGTATGTTTGGTAAGCAGGGCAGCTCACTTACCCAGTCTCACTTGCCCACATCACTACATTATTCCTGTGAATCATGCAGTTATGGATTTGTGTGCTTATAACATCATGAGAAAGCCTTAATTCCTATCATTGCAGTTTTGGGAGTGACATTGTGGTCACAATTCTTTTTTTCACATCTTACATCAGTGTAATGATATAGTAAAAATGTGAGTGTCCTGCCTAATGTGGTGGTTTGTTTTTTTTGCTTTGGATTCTTTTTCCTCTTTTGGTCCTGTCTTGCGTTTTTATCTTTTCTCCCCTGTCCTGTCTTGTTGGTCCTGTCCTGTGTCCCCCTGAGCGTCTGTATGTTCTGCTTCCTGTTTTATTGTGAAGTCCGGTTTTTGTCTTGTCTTACCCATAGTTTGACTTCCTAAGTCTTCCCGCTCTTGTGATTACCTGATATTTTGCTTCCCTGCCCTCTTGTCACCTGGCTCTAATTATCTCATTACCTTTTGTATTTAACGTCTGTGATTCCCTTGTCTCTTGTCACATCCTTTTGTTCAGTCTGCGTGTTCCAGTCCATGTTCATGAGCTTCTCTGTGATTGTCTTTGTGTAGTTTTCCCTCTTGCTGTTTGTGCCCTTACTTTTTCCCCTGGACCGTTGCCTGTGTTTTGCCTTTTTGCTTCCTGTGTTTGTTGGACTGTGTTTAATAAAGCCTTTTTGAAGCTCCTTCCTGCCTGCTACTGCGTCCTTCCTTCCATGTAACACCTAATTATCATATTATGAAAACCTTTCTATTTGACAGTAGAATATTTCCACTTGACGCATGTATTTTTAAATATTCACATACTTTCATCCATAAGGATGAACATATATTTTTATGTTGTTTTTAAAATAAAAATAAATGTTTTAATTAAAAATACACAAATTTGCTTGGTAACACATGTTAGCAGCCTGACGGACCAAAACAACACTGTTGTAATGTATTCATGTTGTGTGTTGTATGTTCTGGAGGCACACATAATGCTCAGTCTGTGAAAACAAATTTTCCCTTAAGACAATAAAATCTATCTGAGGACTGTTGAATGTCATAAGGTTTTTCCCTCGGTAAGAGCTGACCAACTGAAAAAGGAGAATAGTGGAAACAAACACTGAAACAAACTCTCAAGGACAAGAATTGGTAATGATGATCAAAACTGGAGTAAGGAACTGCAGTAACTTACCCCACAGATTTCAAGTCACTTTTTGTTCAATTCTATTATGTTATATTTACAATTTATTTCTCAACATGTACTTGTCAGCTATAGTTACTATTTATTTACAGATTTAGATTTTACAATATAAAACCAGTAATCAGCTCATGTATACTGTACATATTTGAAATTTGAATGTATGGACTATATTAAATAAAAAAATATATATGTAAAAATATATACAGTATATATTATGGCATGCCATCTAGGAAATCATATATATACAGTGTATACACACCCACATATACATATATACATATATACATATATATATATATATATACATATATACATATATATATACTGTATATATATATATATATATAGTGAGGAAAATAAGTATTTGAACACCCTGCTATTTTGCAAGTTCTCCCAGGTGTTGTATGTGCATGTCCACTGTGAGAGACATAATCTAAAAAAAGAAATCCACACAATGTATGATTTTTTTACTATTTCTTTTTATGATACAGCTGCAAATAACTATTTGAACACCTGAGAAGATCAGTGTTTATATTTGGTACAGTAGCCTTTGTTTGCAATTCTAGAGGTCAAACGTTTCCTGTAGTTTTTTACCAGGTTTGCACACACTACAGAAGGGATTTTGGCCCACTCCTCCACACAGATCTTCTCTAGATCAGTCAGGTTTCTGGGCTGTTACTGAGAAACACAGAGTTTGAGCTCCCTCCAAAGATTTTCTATTGGGTTTAGGTCTGGAGACTGGCAAGGCCACGCCAGAACCTTGATATGCTTCTTATAGAGCCACTCCTTGGTTTTCCTGGCTGTGTGCTTCGGGTCATTGTCATGTTGGAAGACCCAGCCTGACCCATCAAAGCTTGATGCTACCACCCCCATGCTTCACAGCAGGCATGGTGTTCTTGGGATGGGACTCATCATTCTTCTTCCTCCAAACACGGTTAGAGGAATTATGACCAAAAAGTTCTATTTTGGTCTCATCTGACCACATGACTTTCTCCCATGACTCCTCTGGATCATCCAAATGGGCACTGGCAAACTTAAGACAGGCCTTTACGTGGGCTGGTGGACATGGAACGTCTGATTATCTGGAATGAAACTTGAGAATCATGAATGAATTCGGATGGAAAGCTCTGGTACCATCTTGTGTTTGCGATGTAAATAATCTGTACAGACATTGTTGGAACAGCAAGTTAACACAAAATCCAGGTTCACTCAAAATGGTAAAAATTGAAGTGTGGGCTGGTGTGAGGGGGCACCAGAACCTTGATGATGTCAGATTTTATTTAAAGGTTTCATTCCACAAATTCAAACTTGTATTCCATTCAGTATATTCAGACTTTAATTCCATATATCAGACTTTCATTCCATATATTCAGACTTTCATTCCATATATTCAGACTGCGTTCTCCAGGTAGGGAATGAGTCCTTACCCCAAGTGAAAGAACAAAAGTTTAACACCTTCATAAAGTTTGATGTTTTTTATTAACAACGCTGGGCTAAGCCACAATTAAATTTTCCACACAATGTCAGCTGTGTGGATAGTCAACTTATTTAATGCGTTAGCCAGGTAGCGCACCCTGGTCAGTCTGCTTTATTCCCAGCCGCTTAGAGACTTTGTCTGGACGAGAGCAGACAACAACCCGGGGACACAGGCACAGTTAATTTTAGCCCCCAGCCAACGACTATAGCAACCCAAACCCAGGCAGTCCAAACCCCAGTGCTGGGTGCCAACAATGCTAACAGCAACGGAATCAAATTGAGCCACCACAGTATTGGGGTTTTAGCTTGCTAATCTGAGTTTAGTAATTATGTGGGAAACACTGCAGCTATTTCATTAAAAGGGCATCGATAAATGTCACTCAACATATCATGAATAAAACTTTAATAACTCACTGTAACTCGTTCGTAAACAGATACATTTTCATTGGCTATTGCTCACAAAATCAGGTATGCTTGTTTAAGATTGACCTAACGCTGACAGCTCTGAGTGCGTTCCTTTAAGCTTGTCAAGCACCAGCATGAAGGGTCCCAGCTGCTGTCCTCATGCTGTAGGAGTGTGCTACCCGCATAGCACACATTCTTTACTGACTCACCAAGCTTGTGTGTGTGTGTGTGTGTGTGTATGTGTATTTTCATTTCTTTACCTTAGTCTAGACCTAGTCCCTTACACAGAGGCCTATGCTGTGTGTGTGTGTGTGTGTGTGTGTGTGTGTGTGTGTGTTTGTGTGTGTGTGTGTGTGTGTGTTTTTTGCGACATAAACAAGTCAGTGACTCAGAGTCTATTATTTAGTATGGGCTCTGCCCAAACACTACATTTTATTTGTGGGATTTTGAGCACAACAGATACATATCACACCTCATCCTTGGTATGAAACTAATACAAAGAGTCATTCTGTGAGACAAGGCACTTAAGAAAGAGACTGTTTAATCCCACTTCCCATCCTGTACCCTCCCTTACGGAGAGATATCATTGAAATAGAGTAAAATGGGTTTCGCTACAGTCATTCGTGGCAGTGGCAGTGTAATATAGGCCATGTATGCCTTCGCATATACACTCACCGGCCACTTTATTAGGTACCCCATGCTAGTAATGGGTTGGACCCCCTTTTGCCTTCAGAACTGCC
>NC_048409.1:15347797-15375297 GCF_013103735.1 Etheostoma cragini
GATTGGCTGCTTAGAAATTAAGTGTTAACGAGCAGTTGGACAGGTGTACCTAATAAAGTGGCCGGTGAGTGTACATACTTACATTAAAAACATGCATGCTCATTCGCTCACGAAGACAAACTAACACACAAATAAAATTAAATCAGGAGGTAAGGAGAGAATAAAAACTAAAAACAAAACAAAACAGCTACTGTGCTACAAGCTACTGCTTATGGGGGGGAATCCAAACACTATTTTAACTGCCAGTCAAAACACTCAGTCCACCCTGTTACTGTCTGTTAACAGGAAGTGCCAACCTTCCACGAGTAGGGCTGAAACGATTCTGCGAGAAACTTGAGGAAATCAATTGGATATCATTGATGCTAAGCATAATGTTAAGCGCTGGCCTTTGAACTGGCTAAATTTGAGTTTATATATCAGTTAACTGAAGGTCCAGCTACGTGAATTATGACGGTTAAAAGAGCTTTGAAAATAGCAAGATGGGACATTTAACGTGAGGAATTTAAGGTTAGGTTTGGGGTAAAATCTAACGTCTCAGATGTGTTCTCAGGGCAACGGTCACAAGGAGATCATTAATGTGGAAAATGGCGTGAATTTAGGGTTAGAGTTAGGGTTAGTGGATGGCAGCTTGGACCCTTATTTAACCGCTGTATCAATTCAAATTAAGCCAGCGCAATCCCGGGGTCAGGGGTCTGATCCCAGACCACCCTTGCCAACTCAGAAAAGTGATACGGCACTTAAATGCACTAAATTAGTTTAGTTTTGACAAATATTATTGCAATTTAAGCAATTCTTTTCTAAAAAGGGAAACCAATTAGATGATCATTTTAAGATACCTTTATTATTTTCTCTTTTGTATATTTATTGCTCTTTAATGAAGCAAAATTATTATTTACACATACTGTATATATATATATATATATATATATATATATATATATATATATATATATATATATATATATATATATATATATATATATATATATATATATATATATATATATATATATATATATATATATATATATATATATATATATATATATATGATTACTCAGTCAATCTATAGGAATTGGTAGAGTACTCGATTACTAAAACAATTGATTATAGCTGCAGCCCTAGAAACATGTTTTTTAGGTTGTGTATGCCTTTAAACACAGAACATATTATTAGTATGCTTCGTTGTTTTTAGGACACAAGCCAGCATGGATATGAAAGGATTGTTTTCCCGCTGTTCCCACATACACAAACACACACCTGCAATGGTGCCAGCATCATTTCCTGCCACAAACTAAAAAAAAAAACAGGTTTCACCTGCTGATGTCATAAGACCACTACTTATTCAAACTTAAGCAATACCAGGCCACACCCTAGAACTTGTCTCCAGGCTTCACACACGCACACACACACACACACACACACAGACACACAGGCAGATACCACGGTATATCAATGTAATCTGGCAGGTGGGTTTTTATCAGGCACTTCTCTAATCCATGCTGTTTTTTACACCACCTATCATTTCTTCTGTACACAGTTATTTAATTGTGTTTGGACTCTGTATGTAGTCCATTAGTCTGGAGTAACTGCCTTGTAACACAACATTGATCAACAACACTGTAGCCATTTTCCTGTCACTGTACAAATTATGAATTTCAGGTTTTCTTTTGTTTTACTGTGTGTGTGTATGTGTGTGTGTGTGTGTCATCATTTTGACCTGGTCTTGGCCTTTTAATGCCTTGATCAAAGACCGAAGACAGCCCAGAGAAGAGGAAAGTTCCAGAATGATTTATAAGAACATGTTTGCTAAATTGGGTAGTTGGTCACATTTAACAGTTGACATTAAACTGGCACCCACCTAATAAAATAACAACACCAGCATGGACAATATTGTGCTATGAAGGACAATAAGGAGTGTTGTAATTACTGTTCAGCTAGTCTGCAACAATTGCCAGCGTTAGTAAGCCACATTTAATCCCCATAAAAACCACATAAATACCACTAGGCATCAGTTAATTTGTCCGTGGGCTGTACTTAGTCAGCATTTGCAGTACCATTAAGGCATTTGCACGTATCAAAGCAACCGCTGCTGATAAATTATTCTGTCTACCAAAGCTTCTCTGCAAGTGGACTGTGTTTGATGTGATTTTAACATGATTTCTAAGACCTCCTTTCTTCTTAAACGTTGGGGCACAGTTCTTCCATTTCAATTTGCAAAGAGGATCTGGAATGTGACATATGAACATGATCTTGTGTTTTTACCATCTATGTGAAAAAACACACATACACTGCCTTCCCATACATCTTTACACCTTCATATTGTTTCACACACTGTACAAGAGACAAGAGATCCTTTCAAATGGGAGGAGTGAGTAGCAGTTGAATGTGTGTGTGTGTGTGTGTGTGTGTGTGTGTGTGTGTGTGTGTGTGTGTGTGTGTGTGTCAATAGTGGTGTAGTGGGAAATACAAAGTGTATGTGAGAGAGCGGAAGAGAGCTGAGGGACATGACAGAGGCGTTTCAGTCTCTCTCTGTATTCTCCCTGTTACGTATACCAACGTTAGTAACTGATTCTTAAGGCTCATTCACATTAAATTTTGTCTTAAATGTAAAATCTGTACATATATTCTCTTATTCTCTTTTGAATGTATGTTTATTGTATACGTATATTGTCGTCATCTCTTCTAGCACAAATGTGTACTAAACTAAAATCTGGAAAATCACATGTAACTGCATGCAGGCGTTCTGTCTCCGCAGCTGAATGCTTGTCCTTCTGTCTCTGGTGAGTGGCAGTTTCATAACTCCTGTTTTAAATCAAAACTTATTCATTTCATACCTATCAAATCATATGTTGGCAGAATCATTTTGGTTTACTACAGTGGTGTGAACCGGAAATAAACAGATTTAGTTGTATTTTTTAATTTTAATAAACAGATAAATAGGATGCCAAAATAACTTTATCATGATGCTGATTTGTAAAACGTCTGAATTCCTGCCCCCCCCCCCACACACACACACTTTGTCAGGTCTGTCTGCAAAAAGACAAAAACACACACTTTTGAAATGCTTGTTTTCTAAATGGAGTTGATCAGGGCTGTGCTAACATTGTAACTGCTCCATCAACACTTAAAATGACATCATCTAAATTGGGCTTAAATATGGCAGCAAAACAGTGTGTAACAGGCTCATTATCAGAGGGCACACTAAAGTCAACCAATTGTCATGCTTGACATTTAAAATGTATCTTAGATTTTTCATTTTTAAACCTTTATTTTGACTAAGGGGATCATCATAGAGTCAACCGGCTTAAGAGCCGAGGTGATCAAGCTTTTAATTCCTTAGCACTGAATTCTCTGCCTGCACCCTAATGTTCTGCTGTTTCTGTGAAATCTTTTAAAATTCAGATGAAGTCGTGTTTAAACAGGCGTTTTGGCTGACTGGTCTGTGCTTTTTATATTATTGTGTAATACTGATTGTGTTCTCACTCTATACTGTGTTTTTTGTGTTTGCCCCAGCAAATGTGACATACAGTATGTCTGTGAAAAGCACTTCTTAAATACATTTAACTCACTTACTGACTCATAGATGAGTTTAAAGCTAATACACAATAGCTATTCTGTAAAGAACGTAACAGGGTTTAAACAGTTACGTGGTAACAAAAGCAAAATTGAGCTCAGTTGACAGAATTTAGAGGAAAAAAGGAATTAAATGACACAACCTACATCTAAATGAGTAAACAACCACAAGTCCGTGAACCAGCTGCAGTGCACATGTGAGCTCTAAAATAAAAACAATTAGGGGCCCAAATGGCCAAAAATGCAAACTCTCTGTGTCAGTTTGTGCGTATGACTGCAATTGTAGCCAAGACACATCTGTGAAACACCCTCATCTCTCCCTCTTTCTGTGTGTGTGTGTGTGTGTGTGTGTGTGTGTGTGTGTGTGTGTGTGTGTTTGTGTGTGTGTGTGGTATGTTCCTGTAGTGTAGCCAGGAACATATTTTTCCTTTTAAAGAAACAGTAAGAATTAGAGGAAGTGTAGGGCAGAATACTTTCATGGCATATAGATAGAAGGATAGGGCCTACATGAAGGAATGAGGGTTAGAGACACAGTGGAGTTATCAGTTGGGTCTGGCATGCGGTCAAGCAGCAGGTAGATAAGATAGCAGCACAACTTCAAAGAGGCAGAGTGCGTCATGATGTAGAGTGTGATGGCTGTATAACTTCAAATATTCAAACCTCGTTAATTAAACAATATGACAAAGTATCCTTAGGTCACATTTAGAGTTGGTCATTGAGGTCTGGCTCAAAAAGTCCTACTTCAAAAGAAAGTATTACAATAAAAAAATTGAAATGGAAATTTAATTTTTTTTTTTAAATGTCCTGAACTTAATCGAGAATTGTTAAGAACATTAACTGATAAGCAGTAATCAAAATCCTTAATATCCAAATGATACCCAATCCCGGTCACATTGAAATATTAAGCTTCCGTACCTTGCTCAAATCATGTAGGTTAAATGAATCGTATTGTCTGTGTCAACACTGAAACATAAACACCAATGAACAACATGGTGTGTCCGAGTGTCCTGCATCATTCTCCGCTGTTGAGATCCCGGCTATACTTTACAGGTGCTTTATCTCAGTGTTTATCGAGTGTTTCTTCTAAATACAGAAAGGAACATACCTTTTCTAATATACCTTTTAAATGAAATTCAGTAAAGGTCTTACCTTACTTGTTACTCCTGGATGGCTTCATAAAGCCTTATCTGCTGTGAAATGGGCTGTGAGCCAGAGACTTCTCCCTGTAGGCCATCTGTAAGACTTCATCTTTGCTATCTTAAAGTTCACCACTCTAAAACCAGAGGAACAAGGGCCATCTTCTTATTCAGCCCTGCAGCACCAAGTGCCTTCTTCTGACAGGGTTAAAGGATGATAAATGAAAATGAAATACCCTGAAACCCAGGTTTTTTGATGAAAAAAATAAAAGTAAAACATGTTGTCAAAGCATACAAAGTTAAGCAAATTACATGTAAACTACTACTACTGATAGGCAGTATTTTAAACAACTAATAACTGATCACAGAAATAAAGTGAGACATGCTGAGAGAGAGAAAAAGAAAGGGGGATATTCAGCGCATTACAGCATGTGAAAATTATGAAGAATAATCCAGCAGAACATATTTCCTGAGGACAGTCATATCCTCTCCTGGCAGCAATACAAAAGAACTTTTATGAGAATTTGAGTTAACTCTTCTCTCGTATGTGTAAACAAAAGATGAGACTACACTTTTTTTAAACATTTTAACATAAGAAAATTGACTCATGCCTTTATGCCTTCTGTTTAATTTATCATAAATTACTGAATTACCAATAAAATCAAAAATCTGTATATCGACTTGTGAAATAATAATGTAATAGTTCTAGATGTTTTTTAAAATAATGCATTTCTCATTAGAGGCGGCAAATTAATCTAGACTAGCCCTCCACACAGTCTGCTTATTGGGCAGAAAACTACAGTTAAACCAGAAGCTGTCAGAAAACATTTAAGTGTATTTGTCTCTTTTTCCTTTGCTTCTTCGGCTCATTCTCACAGGCAACACAAAGCTCAATCCCAAGGCTTTTTTTAAGTATCCAATTTAGGCGTGTACTCTATGTTTCTAAAATGTAACAAACTCTCTCCATAATGTGACAATTATGGCACTGTTGATCTACAATTTAAATTTTCTTGAACTGTTTTTCACCTATCATCTACTTTAGGGGCAGTTTCGCTGCAAGCCCGAGGTCATTTTCTGGCAATTGCTTCATCCTGCAGTTCAGAACATTTTGTTTCATTTGTTTCATTTTCCGACTGTGGCTTCCCGTCTGTCCCTCCCCCCTCATTCTTCTGCCTGTCTTCAACCTGGCCCCGTTTCCGTGTGAGAAGGAAGAGAGCTTGTGCTCTGGGAAAAGTGGGAAGGGAAATGAAGGAGTGGATATTGACCAACTTTTTTGAGAAATAGTACTTCAGAGAATTTGTCTCAGCTGGAGTTGACACGCATGCTCGAAGGCAAACAAAGTAAATACTACCGCCAGTTAAAGTATTTAGAAAGTAAAAGAAAAGTTAGAAACTGACATGCACAGCTGTGTCTATTCTACTCTTATGTATTCTATAACAACAGTGTTGCTCAACACCGAAGAGTTTGAGATAAGTAAGAGGAAAGGTCGGGTTTTTGAAAACTCTCCCATTAGACTGTAGTCCGATGGTATCCTGTAACTGGGAGAATGTATTTCCTGGTACAAGACAGACAACTAAAACATCCACTGTCCTTTTTAGTTTCTGGAATCAAAAACAGGCAATGTGCAATTTTCCCATTCAGTCAAAATCAATAGCCCTTCTTCCTGGAATAAGTCAGTTCTGCTTACTCTTTCAAAATAGCCTTCAACAAAGTTTAATGAATGACTATTTATTGGACTGTAATCCAATTTCTTGTTATTACATCATATGTGATACCCTCCCTGGAAATTTGCAGTGTCACAAAGTAACTCATTTCTATTTATTTTTTTCTTCTTCTCCCACAGGTTGACGAAATTCAAATTTTAAACAAGCACTAACATTGGCCGTGTCCTTTCAGCTTTGGCAAAAGAACACCATGATTAAGTAGTCCCAAAAATAAAACCTCGAAAACATCTGCTGAGTTCTTGCAACTTAACGTGGTGCCCGGAGGACGCAGGATGAAACCTGGACGGTAGCCATGGAGCCAGCCTGCTTTATTTGTGTTGGAATCACAGTAGATCTACCACAGGGGCCGGTGCAGCGGGAAAACACCGCCACACTGAGTGAGTCATAATGTGGCGCGGACGAACATACGGTGGTGACCTTGGACTAAGAGAGAACCTGCAGCAAACACACACGCACACAGGGTGGGTCTCCAACTTGCTGATAAAGCATTAACTGCTGAGGTTTTTAAAGGATAGCTCAGTATTTGAAACATATTTCCCAAAAAGAATGTCAGACTTAATGACATATTTTTTGTTACTATTAGGATGTTTTGTGAATGTACTATGCACTTTACTTAACACTATGCAACAGCTGAACCCTATTGTACTTGTAGGTTCAAGAAGCAATTCCTTTCAAATGTCCGGAGTAGATCTCCAAGCTAACATTAACCGACTTTACCTACCTTCTTTATAAGCAGGATTTCTCACCCAACCATCCTCCACAACACCCCAACTGAAGCCAAATAACCTCAGCTGTCTAAATTAGAACACAAAATAGCACATGTTGTGCAAAAACAGACAAGAAACAGTGTACATGCTTTAATTATGACGTGTGAGTTATTGCAAAACTGATTACATCTTGGAACAGGACCCGATAATGTTCTCTTGCACAAGAGGTTGAATCCCATCAGCCCTTCCTCTCCAACTTGACTACATGTCATTCCCCCACGCTCTCCCCTCACATTTATTTAGCTGTCCTGTAAATAAAGGCCTAAAAATGCCCAAAGAATGTTTAAAAAAAAAAATCGACACCCAATCCTTCACTGTGAGTGTGAAGGATTGTGGCATTAAGCTGATGTAGGATTTTCTTTCTAAAATGTCTGTTAGTTCCTAAGGGGGGAAAAACTTCCCTCTTAGAAAATTGTTTAGGATGTGGATGAGAAATGCATAAGTCTGCAGAGAACACAAAAACACCCTTTAGGAATAGAAACACAGAAACACAGAAACACACACACACACACACACACACACACACACACACACACACACAGGATTTCACTTTGTTGCAGAAACCCACCCCTTCTTACTCCCCTGAGGAAAAAGAAAAACTTGCTAGAAAACACAAGCACGAATTGTGGCATTATCCTAAATTGCTGTTGGAGCTGTCATAATAAGAATTCAGCACATCATTTGAATTATTACTTTTTCTATTTGAACATCTGTCGAGTTTGTGAGTTTTTCCCCACAGAAGAAAGTCCTCCAAAACCGCACATCTGTACTGAGAGAGTGAGCAGGACAGATATTTCCTCCATATATATATATATATATATATATATATATATATATATATATATATATATATATATATATATATATATATATATATATACAGTATATATATATTTCTTTTTTTTACGAATCTGGCAATACATTCACGTCACATTTGTACATTCTGTACAAGTACTTCCTTCCAATGACTTGCAACGATGTTGAATGCTTTCTTCAAAATGTATATTTCATGGCATTAGAAAAAGAACATCTCAAATCCAAATCAGCTTTTAATCAGAAGTGTGTCTGCATAGGCCTGCCCCTGTCTTTCCAAAGAGAGTGTGTGCGTGTTTTTTCACACTCGTAACTTTTGTACCATTGCTTTTGAGTCTTTAGCTGCATTACGCCTGATCCTGCCTCAGGACAAAACCTTGCAGAAACAAGTCTAACCAGTCCAGTGTCATGATTATGTGTGCCATAGATTCTTTATAGATCTTTAACCCTCAGTTCACAGCCCAGCAGCCTTTAAAAACAGCCGTCCTCAGTGAGGAAAGGTTTAAGCAAAAACTGAAACTGATGTCTGACAATGGGTCATGTAGTTATGCTTGTGTATTTATCGCTACATTTTTAAAAACAATTCTGTAATGTTTTGTAAACTTGAGGTTATCATTAATAACAGCCGTGGCATTACTTAGTAAAATCTGGGAAAATGAGGTGAGAGTACAGAAACAGAGGGATAGAACATAACATCCATACATACAATCTGAATGAGAAAAAATAAAGATTATTTACTATCTTTTTTAGTGTAATCTCTCATTTGACAGGATTTAATATGCCGTTGGTTTCATAACCCCGCCCTCCTCATTAACAAGCCTTGAACTTGAGGAAACAAAATTAGAAAAGAACAAAACAGAAACCTATTGAGGTAAATTTGCAAAGTAGTTGAGAAGAGAGGTTTTGTTTGAGGAAATAAGGGTCAGTGCGACAGTTGAGAAAGGAAAACACTAGGCGAGGATGGCCATATGACTGTTTCATGTTTTCTTTGGTGTTCCTAAACGCTGACACATACACAAAACATTCGGGCCAGTCATCGTCTATTTTGACCTGGCAGATTACTGGCAATGGCACTCATAATTTACTCTGCATACAGACTGATGAAAAACTAAGGGACAGGCAACTGTTACAACATGTGGGGATTTCTCATAGTCTCTAAAACTCTTCTGTAGCATAGCGCCACAGGGAAAAGAGTGTGTAACTTTAATGTTATCTGATCTATCTTTATCCATTTGTCCTGGTTTGTCTTCAATCAGTTTGTAATGTAGCTGCAACACCTCCAGTGATTGAAAGCAATGCTGTTTACACTGTGACAAAAGATCCTACCAATCCTGCCCTTTCAGTGTTAAATGATTTGTGATTGAGGACTAGTTCTGTCAAGTCAAATGGCACTCATAGTAACGTATGTGTTCGCACGTTTGCAGTGCATTATGGTGTAGTGCGGGCTCAGTGCATGCTTTCCAAAGTCCACAGTCACAATCAAATTATCGCACACACAAACACCCTTATCTGTGACATAGCATGTATAAGATAAAGATAACGACGCAGTGTACCTGCCTCTCCAAATATACAGTTTGTATTTGGAAAAGGCAGGTACTTTCCCGGCCATAATGTCAACACAGGCTCCTGACCAACTTCAACCACTGACTCACTTTCTCTCCTCCCTTCTCGTGCTCATCTTCCTCCATCTTTCTCTCTTCTCCTGATGAATCACCTGAGAAATTCAGGGGAATGAGCAGCTTAGGCTCATCACATTTCTGTGGCAGCCATGTTAGCTCCACAAACCTGCTCCACCGCGGTTGCTAAGTAACTGTGAAACCTGTGCCCGCTTATGTGTGCAATGTTTGGCATGTCACCATAGCAATGTTATGCAGGGCCGGGTTAAATATTTGCAAAGAATCACTTATTGGAGGTGCAGGCTGGTCAAACTGTGTCTTTCAGGGTCTTTAGGTGAAACTGGGCCAGGAATAGAGGGATAAATCAAATAAATAAAAAAAGATACTAAAGAGGAAAGAGTAAAAAAAAAAAAACGATTTAGGAAGGTAACATCTTTAATATAGGCTACTAATAAACCCCATTATCAGTGTCATCAGAATATATTTTGTGTCAGCATAACGAAACCTTAGCAGCCACCATGTTGTCACCAGTCACCACGAGCCTTGTGATGATGACTTGGCAGTTTACAGCCATCCACGGTAAGTCAGACTCATAAAAAAAAGTCCTGTTCTGTTTTTATCCTTTTGGGGGCAGAGTATAGCACTACTTGTCTCTTTAGAAAGGAATCCTCGAGCAAAGAAAATATATCAGACCAGTCAATACAACTCTTCCTCGGCATTGTTATAAAACTTGTATATTCACGATGGCAACTGTGGTTCAGGAAAAAATGATTAAGTTGTTTTGGACAGTAAAACCATAACATAGTTGAACTTGCCTTTAATAAATCTGTAATATTGTATGTTATAAATTCAAACAGTATCTAAACGTCGCGGAAGAGGAACTGTGCCAACACAATACATATTCAACCACTTATCTAGTCTCATGATTGACTTACATGTAAAAGCATCTGCTACATGGTAGATGAGGGTAAACACAGGCCTGGTTAATAATCCATTTACACAGCTCAGTGACATTACACAGTCACGGTATCAGTCGCCATGCAAGAACACTATTTGGGGTATATTATGTGTGACCTGTTCAGAATGAAGCTTCTTTATCTCTTTATGTTTAAAGTTTTACTGTTCCCTTTACATTCATTTTAGCACAAAAGGAGAACAACCAGCTTTTTGTTTATAATATAATTTTTTTTTTTTAATAGGATTT
Organism: Etheostoma cragini; assembly: GCF_013103735.1. Classification (NCBI taxonomy): domain Eukaryota; kingdom Metazoa; phylum Chordata; class Actinopteri; order Perciformes; family Percidae; genus Etheostoma; species Etheostoma cragini. The sequence continues at coordinate 15,358,634 of NC_048409.1, forward strand.
AATCATTACAGAGACATTAAAGAAAGCATGCCAATTTTATGCTATGGAATAACAAGATTGTCATATGAAGATTTATGGGATAAGAGGAAATGTGTGTTAGAAACTGAAATGGAGCATAGAGAATGTTTGCTGGGGTTTTCAGCTGAGGAATGGTCTACCTGTACCATACCATTCCTAAACATTTATGTAAGTTTTAATAATGACAAATATAACACCTGAGTTTGTTAACCATTTTCTGGATTTTGTTAGCTGTATAGATTTGCAACCTACTGTCTCAATTTGTCATATTACATATTTTCCCACAGTTTACTGACACTTACACAGAGTTACACTAGAACACGTCTGAAGCAGCGTTGTGCGATCAAGTCCAAACGTGTCAGATATCTACATGTGTGCTGGCATGTCACTTGCGTAAAACGTCTGTGGAAAACCTGGCATTGAACACTCGCGCACTTAGTCACTAAGGAATAAAATTGGGAAAAAACAACAACAACACAACAACCACCTGGAAGCCACTTTCAGCAGGAATGCTACTTTAAGCTTGTGTGTGTGTGTGTGTGTGTGTGTGTGTGTGTGTGTGTAGCCATTTGCTCCCCCTACATTTCTGTCAATTTAATGGACTGAGAGACATGAGAAAGACAGGGGGGGATTTTTCACACCCTTTATCCAGTTTTATAATATACGTTCATAATACTGTAAGATGTATAGTTAGGAAAGTTATGTATATCTCACTGTATTTATTGATAACTGAACATGGGAGGCCTGTTTGGCTTCAGTCAGTCAGCCAACCTGTCTGCGTAAGAAGGCTGTACATTTTACTGGAGCCTCTGAAATACATAAGAAAACCTTCACAATCAAGCATCCCTATGACGTCATTGTAAGAATGACACCTAACAGTATGTTACAGACACAACTGTGACACATTATTTCAGAAAGAAAGAAGTATTTAAATATATGAAAACTGAAGGCTTTGGTGTAACTGATGACATGGATACACATGTGGGGATATTTTCTGGCGGTACGTTTTAGTAAAACCATGGTTGTCTTTGTTTACTTTATTGCTTCACTGTTACACTCGTACTTCCAATTTGTGAGACTTTACTTTTTTAGTCACGTAGAGTTGTTTGACATCTGTGGATAGTCATTAAATTTTAAAATAGTAAAACTTTTACTAAGCCTGGACCTGCCAGATATTCGGCAGCATTGCCAAAACACACCGAACAGCTTCGCTCGCATCTTTCTCCGCCGCCATTACCGAAGAAAGACAAGTCAAACTTGTTGTCGCTGGTCCAGCACTGGCAGCCCACTCACTCTGATATCTCTCCATTTGTGCATGATAAGGTCCTGAGCATGTGTTTGTATTTCAGGCCTGTGTGTAGTGATTACTAACAAACGGAGTGTAAATTGTAAATTGTAATTTCCCCACCGGGGATCAATAAACAGTATAAATTGATTTAAATTAAATTACCGCAAACCCAGACGGAGTACTGAAGTGATATGAAAATTTAGTACGTAGGAGGGCGGAGCCGGGCTAACTATTACTCTGGATATTTTAGAACGTTTTACTCCTATAATTGCTTTTACTTCAAGTGAAGGATGTACTTACTGTGGTATTGTGTTATTTTTAATGATGAATTTGAATAATTTAGGAAAATCCCTTTTCTTTGCTTAGAAATGGATGTCAAATAAAGCCTTGCATAATTGGCCATATAGTCAAAAAGACTGGGTCACTTTTACAGGCCAGGAAGCAATTATTTTGTCAACTTTTACATTTTCATGAGATCCTAATTATGACAATGTGGGCCTTGCTGCACAGTAAGAGAATAGTGTATTTGGCCTCAGGTGGAGTCTTCTGTTTTTTCTGTTGGCACCCATCTTCTGTTTACCGGCATCACGTGGGAGCACTAGGCAATTAATATTGCGGTAACTTTTCTACACTTGCACAACTTTTATTAGAACATTTGCGTCGTCACTGCCAGGACTAAATATGACTCATCAGTGGGTGACACATGCAGCTGCACAGAAAATAATATAGTCTCCTGACTAGTCGATATCAGCACAACAGTCCTGTAGAAAGAAAACGGAAGTGGGACGATGCCAACGTACATCAGATAATGTATTTATTGGTCATTTATTTGAGACTCACCAGGTCAGGTGATTTTTTTTCTTTAACTCTCTCTGCTTCACTCCCGCCCACATTTTCCCACCTCTCTCACCGCTAAATCAATAATGGTTTATAAGTCAATATTCATCAACCTACTGATTGAAGTAATTAATTAAATAATGAATATGCAGTGCTGGTTTGATCAAGAGTCAGTGATACAGTTCTGTTCAGATAATAAAGCTATTATGAATTGATTAAACGTGGTACATATAAGTGAACGTACACAGTAGGCTACAAGAAAAGAGTGTGACACATCTATAGACTATAGTCAGGTGACACTGTCATTTGTGAGTCAAGGAAATAACCCTAAGTGAAATAGCATAGGAACGTGCGTGCGCACGCACACACACACACTCTCTCTTTCTCTCTTATTAGGGGAAACAACTGCCCCACTCCTCTGAATTCCTATGAGAAAGAAAACAAAAAGACTGTACACCACACTACAGAAACCAGAAGAAAAAGAGCTACCAACAGTAATCTTCTGGTAATATGACATCTTCAGTTTTGTTTGTGATTAGTTTGACAAGATGAAGAATGATTTCCACTGTGGGCCATAAAGTTGAAAGTGTGTTGAGGGTGTGAATCTCCAATGAAAAAAATCTTTAAAAATGCTTGGTATGGTTAAATGTAAAAATTTAATTATAAAAAATGATACTATGTTTGTACTATGTTTGCAAGAATGCTAAAGAACACAGCGTTGAACCTAAAGGATCAGGCGAACAATACAAGTATCTGGTTTCTACAAAGATGAGAGTCCACTATACCGGTTCATTTTGTGTAGATTAGTGGATTCTGGTGTTTTATTTTTACTCACTTCTATCTTGTTTTCAACCAAAAAGTTTTTTTCTTATTGATTGTATTCTGATAACTGTTTGACTTTTTCAGTGCTTGGGTGAATATTGGAGCCCTGTTGTAATCGCAACAGAAACCGAAGTAAACAAGGGGAAATGTAGCTGTACGATTTCTGGTAAAGAATAAGGTACAGAGATATATTATCTCCTCTCTGCGGGTAAAATGCTCAGAAACCTTACATGTATGTGACCAGGGACAAGATGATTTATCCCACTTCCTCAAAACATACCATTAGTCATAGGAATGTATATACTGTAAATATATGCCTGAGCACGTGTTGAGGTGTTTGCTACGGAAAAACTCTTTTGCTTTACTTGTCAATGTGGGATGAAAAGGCTCAGTGTACAGGTCTGAACAAACAGCCTTATTTGCCACATCACATCTGGGTGCTTCCAATCCTGAATAAAATCTCACAGAGCAGGAATGATGTATCACTCTCTGCTGAAATCAACCTCCGAATGAACATCTACAGAAAAGATTAAACACAGGAAACATGAGTGTGTGCTATAGGTCTAGATGACGAGCAAGCATGACAGCTATGTATTTAAGCCACTTTGCTTTCACATGCCTACGAAACTGAAGTGTTCTACACAGCTTGCTAAAATTACACAGGTTTTCTTTCTTTTTTGTTGTTGTTGTTTTACTACCCGCCCTTCTCTGAGCTCACTATGAAACTTGAGGCGGAGGCAGGGTCATCCGGGAACATAGCAAATGGAAACTCCTCCCAAACCATGGGGGAGGGGTTTCATAGCATAGTCCATAAAAGGTTGCTCACAGAGAGGAGATCCAACTAGACTTTAGTCTGGACAACATTTTGGACAGTCAACCGTGGATCAGAGCTGAATCTTCTTCTTTTGGCCAAAGGGGTACAGCATGTCCGAAATGCTTGACAACATCTTTACGAAGGTGAGTCGAAGTTTAGGAATTTTGTTTTGGAAAAAAAAAAAAGCTTCACAAACTTGAAGTAGGTCAGCTCTGTAACTCGTCTCCCAAAGTGTTTGTTTATTCCTGCAAATCACTGATTTGACAGTGAATGTCCTTTTAATCGAGTATAATTGCAAGATAGGATTTGTTTAGTTTAAAGAGATAATAATGGAAGGGAAACAATCAGTTTGCAGTTTGTTTCTTCAGTTCCAGATCTTCCACTGTCAGAATATTCAAGGAAAACAGAAAATAGCCAAAAGTGGAATTATCTACATTTAATTTGTATTTTATGATTGCATGAAAATGGAAGATAAAAAGTGTAGTACTGTAGATTTCTTTTTTAGGATTGCCTTCTTAATTTGCTTAATCTATTTTTTAAATGTTTGTCTTTAAGAAAGACATAACCTTGAATATATACCTGGAATTAGAATGTTATGCTGAATAAAAGACTTAATTAAATTGATTTGTTAAGGTCTGTTTATTAACTAAGTCAACCTTCTGTAACAGAACTTTAGGAACCTGGCCCTCGATAGGAACCTGGCCCTGGATGATGCCTTGGTCCCGAAACAGTCTCAACTCAATGTCCCGGGGCAGAGTCGGCTGAACCGGTCAGCCTCCTTTTTCTCTTCCCCCTCCCCCCCTGCCTCCTCGAGCAACAGCTTGAGCACCGAGCATGTTAACAACAACGACAACGGCAGCCCTTTCTGGTCATCCAACATTTGGAGCCAGGGCCCTGTCTCCAAACCAAAACCGCTCTCCTTCAGGCCCGACCGCTCCATGAGCCTGACCGAGTCATGCAGCAGCAGCCTGATCTCCTCATTTGGACAGCTCAAGAACCTGGAGGCTTTCCCCTCTGCTACTACTGTGGCTCCACCGCCTGGCTTCCCTCCCTCATCTTCCCTCCAAGCCCAGGTTCCACAAATGGTGGCCCCTAATCGTTACAAGACCGAGCTGTGCCGTGGCTTCCAGGAGACCGGCAGCTGCAAGTATGGCAGTAAGTGCCAGTTTGCCCATGGCGAGGCAGAGCTGCGTGGACTGTTCCGCCACCCCAAGTACAAGACCGAGCCCTGCAGAACCTTCTACAACTTTGGCTACTGTCCCTATGGCTCACGCTGCCACTTCGTCCATGAAGACAGAATTAGTGGAGCGCCGTTATCACCGGCCAAATTCCAGAATCAGCTGCAACCGACTCCCAGTGGTCAGAATCCACGCCACCAGCTGCGCCAAAGTGTCAGCTTTGCCGGGTTCCTGGGGTCTTCACGCAGCTCACCTCCTCCATCATTCCCTTCATCCTTCAATGATCCAAACTTGGGCTTCAGCCGTGCTCCCTCTGTTTCCCCACCTCCCGCTGAAATCCTCTCCCCAGTGTTTGGCGACTCCCTGCAGCGTGAGGCAGCAGCATTCCAGTTTAGCAAGCATCAGACCCATGCCAGCACCGGAGACATCCACAACATTCCTCTTATCCTAGAGCCAAAGTCACGCTGTGTGTGTGGCCATGGAAATAACTTTAACATCAGCAGAGTCCCTGCCAGCGTGGAGGACGGGCACCAGCAGGATAGCAGCATGCTGATTCCTGGTCCTGGAGGCCACGGAGGATTCATGAAGACTGCTGGACTCCAGCGTTTCTCCTCTGAGGACTCCCTGGAGGACAGCTACAGCAGCAGCAGCGGAGGTTCCAGTGGAACCGAGTCTCCAACATTCGATGCAGCCACCAAGAGGCTCACTGTGTTCGAACGCCTTTCCCTGTCCGACTAAACAGATCCAAAGAGTAGGAACAGAAAACAACTGACACCTTGTTAACTGTGTCTGTTAATCTGGACTTTCTTCAGAACCAAACTGATCAGGACAAGTCAACCTTTGACACAATAACACTTAAAGTTCTTAATTTAAGTTTGTAAAATGAAACTCGACAAACTGCAAATATTAAGATGATTTTAGTAGCCAAATGTTATTAGACTCTATTTTTATACTTAATGTAGCCTATTAGACCTATGTATGTGGTCTTCCATGAAAATGAACTCCTCTGCAGGTCTTGACAGTACCAGTAAATAGTCTGGTTTGTACTTACCATAATTCTGTATTGATCAAAATGGTTCATCTTTAGTGATAATCATGAACTCCTGTGCCTTGAAGATTCTCCCTGCAACACGGCTATTTACTCTCAGTGCCACAAAAAGTGTGATTGATTCAGTAGCCTTAATCAGTGAGACCTAACATGTGTCATTGATGCCATTTTATCTGTGATATGCACTTTACAGCTAATCCAAATTGGGGAAACTATCAAGTCTCCCAGTAGCATTTAACCAAAGCTTCATACTCTGTGTGTGTGTGTGTGTGTGTGTGTGTGTGTGTGTGTGTGTGTGTGTGTGTGTGTGTGTGTGTTTGTGCACGCGCCTGTAAATGTGCATGTGTGGGTGTAACCATGTCATTTTCTTGAGACCTGGGGTGCAAGACTGTATAAATTGCAGGAAGCTGGAAGATCAAAAATGTGCTACCAGGAAAATGTATGTCAGTGAGTTAGGATATGAATATCTGTATCCTGACACACTTCTGTTATCTCTGCTAGTTTGTAAATTGCACCCCATCTTTTATTGTCCCGTTTGTTTGACAACCCGGTTCAAGGACATTTTAACACCACAGTATTCCTTTTGGTAATTGGTTGCCTTGTGTTGTTTAACTTAAACTTATATATTTATTATATTTATTTGTGTTTAAAGAAAAACAAATGTATTTTGTACTATTTATGGAGAAATATGCAACCCCTGTGAAATATAAATGTGAGAAAAAGCAGTAAAAAAAGAGAATCTTATATTTTTAATTGCCTGAAAAGGGACAAAATAAAATTCTAAAAATTGAAATGAACGTATGCTGTTCTCTTTGACTCCAATTAGTATTTAGTGAAAATGAGATACTTGGTTGTCTTGCTTACAGTAATTTTATAACTTCATATGAATGCCTATGTAGTTTTGTAACTTACACACCAAGTTGCTTTTAGAGGTTAGAAGGGAATATAAGGGGAAATTATTTAGTTGTAGTTAGAGGTATACTTTTCCTTGATGGTAGGATGTTATTAATAACACAAAATGTATTAATGTGTTGACACAGTAAACAATACTGTTGTTGTAAACAGTAAATGGCTGCAAGAAAAGAAATTTAAAAAAAGGTTTCTTAAGGAATGTTTTTCAGCCATAAGTAGCTGAAGATCAATTATTAACAGATTTTGCTTCAAATTAAATAATACATAAGGACACAACCCTACATGTCAGCCTCATAGTCATATAGAATTTCCATATAGGGCCCAGTTTCCCTCCTGAAGGTACAAATAATTTCTGTCATTTATACACAAAAGACTTTATTTTATATTCCTATTGTGTTACATTCACAGAAACAGAGAATTAATAGTCTATTGCATGTGGAACTCTGAGCCTTTGTTGCTCTCTCTTATGTGTTTTGTGGCATACAGTCTTCTTGTTGTGTATACAGTACGGACGACAGCATTTGGATCACCTCAAAAACACTGGCACGCATACACATGAACACACAGCTTTTCAGTCCAAAGGTAGAAAATGTGGTGCTTTGCAATGATACTCCAAAATGATCTAAGAAAATATCTTTGGATCTCTACAAATAGTTTAAAAATACACAAATGCGTTTAAATAAGGTCCCACAGTACACAACAAAGGTCAGGTTCAAAACAACAATGGGTCAAGAGCAGGTAGTGTTGGTAGTTCACATGCACGTTTCATGAGAAATCTAAAACAGAATGAAAATTCCAGAGACTTCTTGATCATTCTGATCCCACTTAGTAGTTGAGCAAGATGGACTGCGGTCAGGGAGGAGACTCATCACCAAAGAAATTGCAAAATGCTGTGGCAAAATCAGTCAATGCAGCCCAAGTAAAATGTCAGAGACACCAAAAGAAAGACACTTCTGGATAAAACATACACCTGAAGCTCTGGTGGCTGGAGGAATTTTTTTTGCCTTTTCTACCAGGAATTGGGCTCTCTTAACATCATCAATTCACAACCCTGTAAAACTGTATCCTTGCATCCCAGAGGTTTATCATGCACTTTTGTGATCCGGAAAAAAAAATAAAAAGCAACATCTCTACATGGATAATGTAATAATAGCCTACCTGGTTGCCATCCCCTTGGATGACTTGACATTAGTCATGTACACACAATCCTCATCCAAGTCATCTGGCTGTAATTGAGTAAAACAATGGGGAAAAATAAGGGGAAACCCCCAAATCTAGATTTATAATGACTCACGGTTATAATCAGTGTTAAAAGAACTTAGGCAAAACACTGAACGCATTTTATTTTCAATCTTTAAAAATTACTTGAAACATGCTTTCTCTTTGTCATTTCTGACTTATTCTGTGTGTAAATACATTTAGCCAGTCAATAGTTAACCCATATAGAGTTCTTAAGATATGGGGTTACACATAATGGGCTCTCTTCACTGGGAATTTTCCAGCGGCTGTATTTAAGCTTTCAACCGATTTGATTGATTGATTTGATCACCTCTGCTTCCTGGGCTGAACCACCAATGTTCAGAGCCTAACCAATGGAAACTCTTATGGACATGATTGTGTAAGGCACATTTAGGTTAAGCAGAAGTTCACGTAAACTCCCTGTTGCAATTTCCACTTTACACTCCCAGTGCGAACTAGTGTTGAGCAACCTGCCACCACAGCCGCCAACCCAAACATACTGCCAGAGTACTGGATTCTGTGTAGCGAGGCTGTATTCTGGAAAAAGAACAAAACATTTTTCACAGAAGCAAAGAAAAGGCCCTTTTATGATTTCTTAAGAACTTCAGAGCCTAAGAAAGCCATTTTTATTTACAAGGCTTCAGTGGGGCTATTTTTTTCTATCTTTTACTCTCTCCTATTCTGTAACATTAAAAACATTTTGTATTTTTGCCATTGGGTCTGGTTCAATTTGGCTGGTTTCAACACTGCCATTGGCATCAGTCCCTTTCCACACAAACTCTACTGTGGTTTGATTGGGGTGAAAACATATGGTGGCCCAACCACAGGATCGCGTGGTAGTGGATATGTGACACTGGTATGAAATGAAAGGCTAAAATAAGCAAGTTTCCACAATTTGCATGCTGTCCAATCCCCCTACTGCAATTATCAACGATCATCTGGTAACCATGGTAACATAAGCATGTCAAGATGTTAGTGTGGGGATTTTCCACAACATTCAGGGAGTGACAACAGGTTTAAACAAAAGGTGTGGTGTGCTGGTGTCTTACTTTAAGAAAAAAAAAAAAGCAAAACACTTTCAAATTTTTGAGATCAATTATGCATTACTTCATAACTTAGAATACAAAAAACAACAAAACTACAATTGTTGTATTATGGTAATTCCAACACATACTATGCACATATACAATAGCATGCCTACACCTTACTCTTACAAGTAATGTAAGAAATAAAATATGCAGACACACATACAATGGCATACACATTGTGCATGTGAACTATAAGTGAAAGAGAAACAAAGTATTGAAATCCACACCCTAATCCAAACACCCTAATCCACCCACACCTTATTTAGTCAATCTTAATAATAATTATTTTACTATCATCACATGGTAATCATTGATTATGGCAGATGATAGCCACCTACCATCTCAGCTCATAGTCAATTGATTCTTTATTTGCTTTGTTTTGCTTTTGACCACCAGACAGGATAACAACTCACAAGGCACAGTGGAGGATAAGTCAGAAAAAGTACTTTCAATACTTGGTTCATGTATAGTAATAACTCAGTGTGAACACAAAATATTAGAGTACTTTAAGAACACATTGTGACACTTGGTAACCTCCTGTGTTACACCTTGCCTATGGACAGGACACATTTAGCACAAGTAGAAAATAGTCCAATTGAAACATGCTTGTAAAGCTGTATCAACATAGCTTTTCTATTTTCATTATTTTTTGCACTACTGAAATGTACTTGATTCAAATAAATATGAGCAACACACCCGTTAAGATTTCTTTAAGGACTAGATTTTAGAAACTCAGTGAACCTCAGCTATGGCCACTATTGTGCATTGTGTCTTGTTCCCCTTTGTACAAATGGCAGGATGTGTTGCTATGACGATGGACAATGACCACAAAGTGTAAACAGCAGAGACAACAGAGAGAAAAGAAGGGATCAGTGTGTGTTTGTGTATTCACAAATATTAACTCCAAAGCCTATTCTCACCCCCAGACTGGTTAAAGTTCACCAAACTCCAAAGCTCTTACATGAGTTCCCTGAGCAGCTCCTTCAGCAGCAGAGTGCTGCACCCTCAGCGGTACAAGGAACGCTAGCCCAGGTCCTTCATTCCAGCAGCAGTCACACTCTTTAATGCAACATCATAATGTAGCACTGCTAGCTGTCTCTGCACTATGCATATTTATTTATTCATCTTTCTTTGCTACCTCCAACTGTGCAATATGCCATCTCTATTCATTTGCACCTTGCTTATCTGTTTCCATATACTGTCTGTTTGTATAAGGGTGTTTATTGTGTAAATGCGTTATTATTATCACTAATTCTATTTTTCCATTTCCTATACTTTACTTTTTTTTCTCCTAGGTCTTCTTAATGGGTATTTGTGTTATTCTGATGTGTGTACATTTTATTCTCTTGGGCTGCTGTAGCACAGGACTTTCCCCAGCGTGGGATTAATAAAGTCTATCTGATCTTATTTTTTGACAAAATACTGCAGACCAACATATAGATTGATGATCATTTGAAAATCCTCAATGGTTTTCTTAAACAGCAATGAATGAAGCTCAAATGATAACCACTCACTCTTCACAGTTTAGGCTCTTCATTTTTGATTTCAAGTACTTATTTCACCATTACCTATCTTTTGTTTCCCGTCATCTCAGCCGCGATTATTCAACCCCTGGAACAGGTCATTCCCTCAACACAGGCCTAAAATCAACGCCAGCTTCTGTGAAACTGTTAATAATTGACCACAAAGCTGCTCTCTTTGCTCAAGTCACCTGATCTCTCTCTCAAACACACACCTACACACACACATAGTCACACACACACACACACACACACACACACACACAAAAATCTGGGTGGAGATCTATTAAAGCAATTATATGCTGTGTAGTCTAAAGGTGAGAAACTTAGGCAATAGTTACAAAAGGACGAAACAAACAGGTATCCGTGCATGTCATAACTGCTGACAAACAGCAGAGAGTTTGTTCTGGAGGGACAAATTAGAGCAAGGTAAGGGTAGGTAGAAGATGAGTTAACCTTTTCAAACTTTATTGGTTGGGAACTGAGAAAGTAAGACACAAAAACTGAGTCATAAGGGAGGTACAAGAGGGATTAAAAGTGCAAGAAAAAGCAAGTAAGAAAAGGTGAAACTTCACTGTGGTGAGAAAATGTTTTTAGGCTGTAAACAACAATTTGTTCTTTTCACCAGGTAAAATAAGGCGTTTCTGTTTTTCAGCTTAGCTGCTGGTTAGACCAGTTTTTCTGGAACTTTTCAACCTGAAGCAATCAGCAGCCAAGATTGGATAAATCATCCAGACACATCACAGTCACATTCCTACCTGCACAATGTGTGTTTGTGTTTGTGTGTGTGTGTGTGTGTGTGTGTATTCAGTCAGGTTTCAGCCTTGAATTTTTATTTTTTATTTTACAGCTCCTTAAACTTCTCCCTCCCTCCCTCCACTTCTATCATAACACAACCAACTACACATTCTGGTTGAGTAATCTTTCAACTCGAAACCTTTGTCAACCATTCGGAGAGTGTCAGAGCACGTTATGCAACGTCTACTTTGCTAACTAGGTCATTGAATAGCACTACCTTTTTTTTTTTTCTTGGAAAAGATAAAAACTTGGAGGTTAATGCACCTTAAAATACTTAGAAACAGATCATTTGAGCTTTGACCCCATATTTCCCCTAAAATCCCCTCAATTTGGGATTTTTCTGCAGTTTGGAGTGGTCTGGAAACAGAGTGGTAGGGTAACTCTAAAGCAGTTTTGCATGTGATGCAAGTCAGGATCAGACAACCACCAACAGAAATATGGCAGCACTAAAGTAACGATAAGCGCCGAGCTCTGAAGGCTCTAACAGCGGTTTACGTCCGATTTTTATTCTGAATTATTGACCTCCACTATTCAAGATATTATTGGTTTCCCATGATGCATAGCGAGGTGCTGATGACTAACATCTACAGATTGAAGGTTTGAGTCACCACTATGATTCATGTGCAATCAGAAAAGGGAGGGTCAAGGGGCAAAAGGGGAGGTGGGAACCAGCGTTGGTGAGTGAAGTTGTGGATCAAAGTAAGGCCTACATCTAAATAACTGAGAAAATTAAAGATTTGGGAATGTCAGTTTTTAAATATATATTGTCCTTTATTTTCTAAGTAATTCTCTAACTCTAATTCAGAAAGCTCAGTTATTTTCTTCTGATTATTTTAAAAATTAAATGAGAAACTTCTTCCGCTAACGGCTACAGGCTCTTATGTAGCATAGCTCAAGCTTTGCTAGACCTCAACTTTTATTGTATAGTCACAGATGCATTCATTTTGAATACCAGGCTCTGATTGTTTAGAGTTTTTGTGTATATAACAGATTTTTTTCCCCCTTAAATATCTCATTTTACACAAGGAATCTATGACAGTAACAGGATCCATTTGTATTGTCACATCTTATCAATACAGAGCACTAACTATTATGGAGTATGACTATAAAGAGAATGCAACTTTAATGTTCAATTTGCTCTTTTGGGGAAAAAGCAGACTGTAGTATAATTCATGAGAAGCTGAAATGTTACGTATTAGACACATGATGCATGACCCATGAGCTGCAGTGCATAAGTTATCTCCTTATCCATCATTGCACCAAAACAAACATCCCCCCCTTATGCTAACCTAGATATTTACTTACGTATTTGGCTAGAAGGGGAGGAGGGAGACCCAGAGAGATTAGAAAGAAATAGCAGCGTCAGTAAGTCAGTCTTGGCAGGGAAGGAAGGAGGAAATATTTAAGTAGTGACATCACTGCAACAGAGTGGAAGTGCTATCCTTTTATAGCCATGTTCTCTCTCTCTCTCTGCCACATTCCTCAGTTACAAAGCTCAATCGACTCCTCCTCTTGTCCTCTTCCCACTCACCCCCCCGCCCCCCAAACTTGTGACGCAAACGCAGGGAACAGGAGAAAGAGGAGGAAGGTGGAGAGGAGTTGGTCACCCACCCCCTCCTTACTCCTCCTCCAGGAAGACAGAAAAAAATCCCTAAATTCCCCCCTTCTAGCCCTCCCGACCACTTCTCTTTTCCTTTCACTCCGCTCTTCCTCTCTGCACTTTTACTTTCACTGGCTGGTGGGACTTGGCACAGACGGAAGACCTGGAGGAATTCATGACAAAGTTCTCCATTTCCAATTCACAGGAACACTTTTTATGAAGTTTCTAATGTGTCTTGAAAACCCCTGCTAATCGAAAGGCCTCAGTCGCGCTTGTCCCATTTTATTACAAAAATAAATATCTTTCTTTTTTTTTTAAATATCTCGGGATACCTCTGCTGTGCGTCATACATACACAGTTCAGTTAAAAAATGTACAACATTTTTTTACTGAGGTTAATAAAACATTTTACATAAAAATGAGGAGACCCGTGAAGAAAATACTCATCCAGAAGAATAGCCATTACATATATTATAATTCAATTTCTGTGATCGTCCTTTTTTACAGAACAAGAAGTGAATCTAGATGAGCATGTACGATATGATCTGAAAAGCAGAAGCAGCACCCATGGGCTGTTGCGCAGATAAAAAACAAAAGCATTACAAAACTAATTTATTAAGACAAAAAAGGTGCACCAATGTACTGGATTCACCCAATTCAACAGTCATTGATACAATGATTCTTTAGATCCTATTCCATTCCTCAAGGCATGTCATCCGATTTTAGTGGTAAAAAAGAATAATTCACTTCACTACACCAATTTATTTTTTGTAAATCATGATAATCATGAGAAAAAACGAATCACATATTTTAAATTTTAAACATGGTTTTGTTTACACCCTTACATGAGTTTTTGTGTAAATGCAAGTTAAACTTTGCCCAGGCTGCTAGAGATTACTCAATGGTCTTCCACGCTATATTGATTGTGAATGGAGAGCAAGATCATTTTTTGTCATATTGTTTGACTTAGCCTTTAACTGATGCACTTGCTTTACGAGTGTCACTTATTTTTTCTTTTCTGTGAAACATAAGTCCATCTTCTGCTTTACATTTCATTCTACTGCCTGAATACAATTTGCCTAACCAAATCTTAATAAACCTGCTGAAGTGAAAGCACTCATGCTTCTTTGTTGTTACCACATGATAAAGATTCCTACAACTTTGGATCTACTCCAAATTCCCCCCCATTGTTGTCTGCTGCCTCTACCCTGAGTTTGAAAACTACTTCAAGGCCCATAATATGACACATATGTGAGTAAGTCTAAAAAATCTGATTTGTGTTAGAATTGACAGACTTTCATAAACTGTAGGCCTCATATGATCAGTCACATCAGGACGTTGGGCAGGAGAAGAAAGTCCCTTTAGACAGTTTCACATCTGTTTGTGTTATTAAAGTCGATCTTTCACAACTAGCTGGCCCATACATTGTTCACTGCATGCTTCCTGTTAACACTCACACTTGGTACATGCTTCTCCTTTTAGATTTCACACTTCCTGTTTTTATGTTCTTTTCTTAATATGGTATGAAAAGGTTTAGCACTGCGTCAGTGTGTTTATTAACACCAGATGTGGGACCTGCACATGAGAATAAAAACAGCTAAAATACCAGAGGAGAGGCTTAGTTTGGTTTGAAACAGGAAAGTATGTAAATCAAATCATATTTCTATCACATAGTATGTGAACAAACGGCTTCAGTTGAATTATAGATGGTAGAATATAGGTAGTATAATGGATTTTTCACCTGAAAGTAACAGTTGTATGGATAGTCACAGTGTAGAGTGTGCATTATAATACATACTAGCACAATATACATACTAATACTACAGTATTTGAAAAGTTATTAGAGTAGTTTGTCAATTTGAAACCTATTGTAGTAATAATTAAATTCTTATCCCTAGGACCAAAGACCAGTGTTATTTTGTCCTTCTTTGGTATCAACAGTTCATGTTGCCCGGGGAACATTTTAAGAAAAGTCTAAGGAAAATACTTAAGGTTTTGAGTGATTGTACTTTTTTGAATTTTACAAGAATCAAAGTATAGCGTCATGGACGCCTTATTTATGTCTCGGAATTCAGTTTTAGGCTGCAGTAATCAATATTTGATGTCAACATTGCATCAAAGGACTTTGTGTATTATGAATGGGGTTGCTCATGGTGACTAAACCATTGAGAATTTCTCTACAAACAATGTCAGCGTTTCATTTTTTAGATTTTAATTTCCATAACTTTACTCTTTTGGTTCACTCTCACGGCTCTCATCACTGTTGTATCCATATGTGGCAATAGAGGCACTCAGACAAAGCTAGCCGTTAAAAACAGCTTAGCTACCTGGGCTAGTTAA
This sequence comes from Etheostoma cragini, assembly GCF_013103735.1. Taxonomy (NCBI): domain Eukaryota; kingdom Metazoa; phylum Chordata; class Actinopteri; order Perciformes; family Percidae; genus Etheostoma; species Etheostoma cragini. The sequence continues at coordinate 15,374,135 of NC_048409.1, forward strand.
TACTAACGGCATAATTGGCCGCTAACATTTAATACCATCTCCTTTTCCCTGCGTGTTGCGGTTGACATGAGAATTAGACTAACTAGCCTGGATGACTGCAACTCTTTCCTAAATCTAGAGGGGTTTGTGTTGTGTCAAACTGACTCACCCAGGAAGTTGTTGCGTTGTCGCGTCCAAGACCGGCCTGCTGACTTGATGACCCCGCCTTGAGCGACCTCTGCTCTGTGGGGGCGTTCCAGCATACTTCATCCAGACGGCAAACACATGGGGGTGCAGCTACAGCATCTCGTCGACTCTGCAAGTCCGTGCTCCATCTTGTACTTCCGGTTTTAAAAGGTGTATTTGCAAAACTTTGTGTTGTGAGAAAGCAAGAATAGTCTTTTAGCATCTTTGTCATCAATCAGAAGTCTGTCAGTCTTTCTCTTGGTGTGATTCTCCAACAGTTTTCCATGTGGCAGCATGACTCTTCCTTGTCTTCTTCTTTGCCTTCCTCTTCTTTAGTGTTTTACGGCGGTGGGCATCCTATATGTTGCATTACTGCCTCCTACTGGTATCAACCGTCAGCTATGTTATCCCATTACAACTTTTTAGATAAACCCAAATCAAAAATGGAAATATATTGTTCTTTCCTTCTACAGTGACCCGACCATCAAGCACATCTTTGACCCTGATATCAACTTATCCCAACTTTTGTAGTTCTGCAACCATGACCATTCTTTCTTTTATAGACTTCCTGCATGAAATCAGGACATTCTCCACTGTTTCCTCTTCCCACTGAAAGCAGTTGCAGTTGGGTGTTTTTTCTATTACAAAAAGTGTGCTGTTCAATCTACTCGGACCAATTATTAATTCCACTGATAATACCTAGTTCTTTTCTGTTAGCTCCACTGTTTTTCACTCCTACTACTCTATTTTGTATTGCATGCACTCTGCATTGCAATACATTGGGGACTCTTTTTTCCCCTCACTATCCCAATATTGTTGCCACTGTTAGGATATGTCCCCCTTAGTATGCTTTTCCCCTAAGACTTTGACAGTGTGTGATTTCAACATTTCCTTTCTTGACTGCCTCCTTTGCTAACTTATCTACTCTCTCATTTCTTCGAATTCTTGTATTTGCAGGTGCCCATATGAAGACTACATGTTTACCCTGATTGGAAAAC
>NC_048409.1:15379918-15411240 GCF_013103735.1 Etheostoma cragini
CACACACACACACACACACACACACACACACACACACACACACACACACACACACACACACACACATACACACACACCAAATTACCATGACATAATGTGTACATTATTCTGGCTAGAGAACTCATCACTTTGAGACGCTCTCAAACAAAACCTGAATGTGAATGTTTGTGTAGTAATCTCTGTCATCACTGTCATAAATAAAGTAATTAATTGGTACATATCTTAGTATCAAGTCTTAGTCATACATTTTTCTTCGCCAAGCATGAGCTCATCACAAAGAGGTCTAATGAGCAACCTTTACTGGTGTGCAGCAGATCTAGACGGTTTTGGATGAGCACCTACAATAATCTTGCATTTATGAGGCTGTAACAATGGTCAACATGTACATCTGGTCCTTTACCCAGGGATACATCTTGGACAGGGAGGGATACTTGACAACATAAGCATTTTTAAAAGGACACTAACATCATGAAACAATTGCCATGACTCACATACAGTCGACAGACATGTTGGTTGGTACAAAACATGGAAACTACTGGGGGATGTTGTCACAGGAAACAGTTGTGGAACAGACACTTCCTATCAGAAACCCTAACCCATAATTACACAAACACATACACACAGAGATGCATAATGCAGACACGGGCAAATAACCTACATCCCAACTCTTATAAGGAAATGAAGATAAAATACACCTACATGCACCTACGTAAGCATGTCCACAGACAAGAACTGTTTTTATAACAACTTCCCTGGAAACCAGTACATAAATAAAAGAAAGTGGAAGAGGTCATTTGATATAAGGCTACAGATCCATCAATATCCATCTGATCAAACACACTAATCAATATTATGACTTGTTGCCTGGATACAGTTATGCACGCTGTGCAAGAATATACAGACTGGGAATCATCCCAGACACACTGCCGCTCACACCCACACATCAGCTAACATTTTAACATCACTATTTGACTTGGTTTAAATCAAGTGTTTGCTTTTCAGGTTTTTATTATACATACAAACATACACACACACTATGTAGCCATTATGTTTTAAGAATATATTGTCACAAAAGCAGAAGGTAGATGGTAAAAAGAAATCACAGCTGACATAAATAGAGGTTGAATGTTATGGGAGAATAATAACACGTCAAAACAAAAACTTGACATTGTTCTAAAGGAGTAATGAACATACATTCGACCAGAAAATAAAACTAACAAACAAACACTGAAAAGTACGTGTGCAAACAACTATGCAAACATAAACCCACTGATAACATACGCACAGGCTAGTTAGCCTTATAGTGGCAATACTGCATCAGCTACACATGGACATGGACATGGACATGTCATAAAAGCTAGAAGAAATTGACATTAATACACATTTTAAGACCCCTGTTACACATTATGATGGAAATGTCTTGTTTACAACAAGGCTTTTAAGATGAACACACATCAGTTACAGTATATTTAAGTTTAATATTATTTTCTGTACTGATATCCTTTTAAAGAAGCAGGGAAGCAGCAGCTCATGGGATTCAACACACTGCCATTACATGTAATCTGATAAGGAATATGCACGCCCATCATCTCATTATTATCACAGTTTCATCTCACTAAAATGACCAAAGGATTTGCCCGGAATGCAACAGGACTAAACATTCCTGTTCTCTTTCAGTCGTCACAAAAACTGCAAATCTGATGATGTCATAGGTTTTCCTCGTCTTCAGCAGCCCTGACACAAAACCAATAAACCTTGGGGATTTTTACACAAAAAAATGCCTGACACTGCAGAGTAGCAGATATGATGTTCTGTCTGTGTTCCCCTTTAAACAGCTTCAATAAATAAATATGTGGCAACACAGCTCCTTATGACGCTCGTTCTGCATTTGACTGCACAACAGTATCCAAACACCTGACATCACTGCACTTTTCACATTAGTGATCTTGTTCCTCTTTAAGCTTGAGGCAATTACAAAATAAATCCCTTTCTGAGCTTTTACTTAAAGCGTAACTCTTGCCAAAATGCAACCTGGGGTCTTTTTGTGATTGTACCCGAGTCAAACATTTGTTTAAAAGCATAATTAGGAAGTAAGCGCCACTTTTAAGATTCACCAAATTCTTGTTTTTCTTTCAAATGGCCTTTTTAAATGGGAGTGGTAGCACTTCAACAATTACATCAAAATCTCTATTTTTAAAACCCGAAGAGGGTTTGACACAACATGAAACTTTGCTCGAAGTATCACCAGGGGCTCCACACATGAACTCAAGCATTAAGAACATTGTTTGTCTGCCCAGACATTACTAAAAAGAAAGGTTTTCACACTTAGCTATTGTTGTTTCCGCTCGCAGCAATCTTCGCCAGACAAAGAGTTCATCTCCGAATGCAAATGAATGGACTCCATAGGAGGAAATGTTATTCTGATAAGAGGCTCTTTTTTCAACTACAAGGTCAAGATTGACAAAACAACAAATTATCTGTGCATTTATATGAAACTAAGCTTTAGGAGCTTTCCATCTTTACTCTCCTCCCTGTTACGTTGTATTCAGAGATTGACTCTTTTTGACTGCGTAGATGGACGCTGACCAGAAAAGCCCACAGCTAACTGAGCTGCAAAAACCTTTCTTTATAGTAAACTCTGTGTACAAAAACATTTCTTAATCTTCGAGTTCATGTGTAGAGCCCTTGGTGAAAGCTCAAGCAAAGTTTCATGTTGTGTCGAGCCTTCTTAGTGTTTTAAAAATAGAGATTTTGATGCCATCACAGTAGTTTCCCTAGCACTCCCATGCAAAATGCCGTTTGACCAAAAAGACTTACACTTAGTGGCGCTTGAGTCCTAATCATGCATTTAAATGAAAGTTTGACTCGGGTACATTCACAAAAAGACCCTAGGTTTCATTTTGGCGAGAGTTACGCTTTAAGCAGATTTGTACAAATTGGGTTTGATTATTTTTGAAATCTCAGTTAAGTACAGTCTCTTTTGGACATGATTCCTTCTACTAAAATTGTTGTTAGAATACCAGGAGAAACATTTATTTCAAGGTAGAATATTTGAAATCAGCCCACTCACTCTCTCTCTCTGTTTGTCTCTTTAACTTATGGGCACACACACATGCATTTTTATTGATTTGGCTCTCTTAAATTTTAAAACATACAATTAATTTAAAAAAGGAACTATTATATTTACTATAATAACACTTTTTTGCCTCTCCCTAGTTTTCATTGCTGTTCTATCTACTCTTTGGCTTTCTGCCACCCCCTTTTCCCTTTCCCTTGAATTGCATACTTTGCTTAGAAACCGAGCTTGATACTAAATTATCTTTTTTTGTAAATATCTGATTCCTTTTTACAAACGTTTTTTCCTGTTTACTAAATGAACTACGCACTTTTAAGGCTTTGCTGTTCCTTCTTGTGACACATAAGGCAACACAAAGTGATGGCCCATTTATGTTTTATTGCAACAAAGCTTTGGTTTGTTTTGTTTTAGGTTCATGAGAATCTCCAGGCACTGTTGCTTAACACACACACACACGCACACGCACAAACACACACACACACACACAGTCTTCCTTGAACTAGGGTTGTGTGAGTTCCTACCAGTCTTTATTCACAGCTCTGGCCGCTTTCTCCATATGTGTGTCTTAACAAATTGACCTGTTTCATTTATATAGTAGTATGCAGCACACACATGAAAAACAAATACACATACATAGCCTGATGGTGCTTCTTACGTCTATATACAGAAACTAAATTAGCCACATTAATCTAAGCCACTCAGCGAAGGCCACAAAACTAACTGGAAATGGTGCAACAGCTCCCCTCGCTGGTGAATCACACATACAGAGGAACTGTAAATTGAAGTATGGTGTTTTACATAAATGCATTTGTAATTGTACTTTTTAAACAACCTGATGGTTAAATTACATCTACTTAAATGTCTTTTATTAAAAACAGCTCAAATGAATCTCAAAGTAATTTGATAAAGCCCTTTACAATATAAGTCAAGAGTTGTGTGTGCAGCAAGGATTGGAAGAGTACTAGAATATTGTACTCAAGTAAAAGAACTTAATACCTAGCTATACCTGTTCCCTAAAAATATGAGACAAAACTCTGACAGTTAAACAAAAGGATCAAATCTATGCTCTCTATAAAGTTGCTAGACTTTTTTACCTTGCAAAAAGTTGGGTTTGCTGTTTCACTTCTCCTGTTGTCCCGATCAGATAGTTAGTTTGTATTATTGTGTGCCTTTCTTTAGCTTTAAACAAAAGAAATAGCTTGTGCAAGCTGCTAGTGTAGGGCTAACGTTACCTGTACTGCATTCTGTAGCAACTGCCTTGGTATGTGCAGACAGCAGGAGGGCCTATTTTATTTTGAAATTCTAATTGAGATGTGATTACAACTTTCATACTGGGATACTTGAGGACTGTTTTATTAAAGAAAATAGACACACCAGCAGCGGGTGAAACACCATTAAATAACTTGCCTGCAGAATTTGAGGTAGACAAGTTAATGTTAATGACTCTCACCCCTGGTGTGCAGAATTAACATTACCTCAGATACTAGCAGATTAGTCATTTTATGATTATATAATACAACAATAGCAATCCTGTGAATCATTTGGGTCCAATCCTATCCGGTTTTTACAACCAGATCTCACTGTGTATAGCCTGAGGACAGCACAATTATTGGTTGTGATGCTGTTTTTGTAATCTTAATCCAGCAGAGGGCAGTAGAATAGAGCACACGATAACAAGATCTCAGTTTGAGCATACAGGATGTAAATATTATGTTCCATTTCATTCCAAAATATTGAATGGGCATGAGGTCAAGACTCTGGAAAAGTTCATCTCTCTAAACACCATGCTTTGTGCTTGGGAACTTTGCCATGTTGAAACAGAAAATGGCCTTTCCACCAAGTTGGAAGCACACTTTTGTGTAAAATATCACGGAAAGGCATTGAAACTTTATTTTTACAGCAACTGTCAACAAGGTAATACAAAGGTCACACAGTGTATTCCCAGTATGTACGTATGTAAGTATGTTTGCCACTTTAATCCAAAACAAATGATCAAAAAGAACTAATCTGAACTCACCTCTATCACTCTCAGACATTGTCTCCTTTTCCATTGCTACACCTTCTGCAGACATGTGTTACTGTTATCTTGTTTTAATACATGATATGTCCTCCTCTCTTGCAGCTTTCTAATTGAATCAACAGGAGTGAATTCCAGTGGGCGAGTGAGGGAGGAGGTGATGTCAGAGTTTAAAGGTCAGGTTATGACCCCTGCCCTGTAAGTAGAACCCTACTGTGCGTTTCTGGATATATTGTCCTAACAGTGACAGTCAGTATAATTTTTTGGACTTCCACAGAATAGATGCTAAGATTGGATGGAAAGGTGGTGCCATTGATTATATCACATATTACTTACACAGAGGGTACCAACTGCTAAAAGCTCACTGCAACCAGGGGAACTTTCTTACTAAATCCCAAACTCTCTCTGGGGATCCCAAAGGCTGTCTGTAAGCACAAACACACACACTCACACACACACACACACACACACACACACACATGAATGGGGCAGGGGGTACATTGTGAGTGAATGAAGCTAGTGAAGGGGGCGGGAATAAAAGAGGAGGAATAGAGGAGCAGATGTTCATCAGGTCCAAAGGCCCCTCCTCCCCTCTCCTTAATATTTCAATGGCAATAGTAGCCTTTTATCTGAAGAAACCTGTGTGGGGCTGTAGAGGATGACTTCACTTAATCATTCAAGTTTCAATAGGCTGTGTGCGTGTATGTGCCACCGTTACACACACACACACACACACATACACACACACACACATACCCGCTGTTGTGATTATGGATTAACTAGCTCTCCTACCCTACCCATTCTCCCCTCTTGTGCTTTTTTCATATCCCCAAACTAGCTCTCAGACACCCTTTCCATTCTTTCTGTTATGGAAAACACACTGCAGCGTTTGTTCATTCGGAAACCATGTATTACTTATTTGTTTCATCCCATTTCTTCAAAAACATCTTACGTGCACAACAGAAGCACCCTGTCACCTCGGGGCTACCCCATGGAACAATGTCATCTCTGTAAATCTCTTCTAATATCAAGCAGATGTTGAATCAGCAAATACTTTCCTAATGACTTGGCTAATTATTTCATTGAAGTAAGATGAAGACGAAGCAAAGGAACGCATCCCATACCCATCTTTATGCATCTTGTCATAATTGCAAATCTTAAGCTAAACCCTGTTGTAGATTCATTATCACAAACCCATCTCTTCCATCTGATTCCTAATCCCTTCCTCTCATTTCCCCTGTTTCTTCTAAATAGCCCCTAATTCTGCCCCTTCCTCCCTCTCCTCACCCCCATCTCCTAACAAGCCCTTCGAACCCACCCATCCACTGCCCTATGTGTGTGTGTGTGTGCGCGCGTGAACATACGGGGGTAGAGTCTCAGAGGGCGGGCCATTAGTTTGTTAGTTGGTTCTGCAGTTCTTGAGCTCATTGTGCTCCAAAGGCCTTCTAGCCCAGCTGGAATCAACCAGAAACAAGAACTCTTGTTCAAATATCTCTCCTCTTTTCTCCTCCCTTCTCCCCTCCCCCTTTCCTTCAGAAAACTCCCCCGTCTCTCTACTCCCAGTAATCCCCAGCTCACCCAAAAGAGATTTGTTTATGGAAGTAAACTCCACTTGCGGACCAAATAGCTTGTTTATAGATAACACTTGTTTACTTAACCAAATTAACAGAAGGGTCTGCGTACCTCAAGGCCCTCATGTTGTTGACATCTTGCTAATGGCTTGTTGTTCACAGTGGTGGTCTTCATCTTGGGGTAAAAAAATAAACACACAGAGCCAACCTCTTAAGACAATGAACTGATTAGAGCAGTGTCTGAGCGCAATACAATTAGGCCTTGTTCACACACTTTGAACACATTAAAATACAGGAGTGAACCCAGCCAAAATGAACACTGGGATCCTGGAAAACATTGTCCACGTATGTGGGGCGTCACGGTGGCCTGGTGGTTGTGATAGTGTTCACAGTTCGATTTAAGGCTAGGGACCTTTGCTACATGTCATTCCTCTCCCTTAATTTCCTGTTTGGTTGTCTAATGACAACCGTTGAAGGATAAAATGCCTGAAAATGCTTGTAAAGATACAAAATGCATGTGCACTGTGCACTCAGAATTAGAAATCCAGAATAAAAAAGTACATAACCCACTTTTTAGTGTGCATTTAGTCTTTCTGCAACAAAACTGTTCAATGTTTTTTTTCTACCACACAGGACATAGGAAGCAGCCACTGCAATGCTCAAATGTATACTATTCTGTTCAGATGTCACTCAAGATGCATTTAGGATAAATTACGATGTCAGGGGAGAAAACTTAACATTATGACTCTGAGAGGCTGGTTTCAGAGGCAGACACAAGAAATAAACTATCCCCGTTATTCACAATAATATCAAACCTGTCACAGGCTTAGTCTATCATACTCACGTACTTCAAGTGGTCCATTGCCATTCCTGTGCCCAAGAAACCCAGTCCAGCCTGCCTGAATATAGTGATGAAATGCTCTGAACAACTGGTCAAGGATTACATCTGCTCCTCACTATCCAGCACTGTGGACCCGTTACAGTTTGTCAACGGTCCTAACCGATCAATGGAAGACACCATAGCACACATCCTCCACACCACCCTATCTCACCTGGAAATGAAAGAAAGCTATGTGAGTTTGCTCTGCATTGACTACAGTTTAGAGTTTAACACGATTGTTCCCCCCCAAGATAAAGAATATTTACACCAGGCGCTGCAACAAAAATGGCTAAGAGAATAAAAGGTGCAATGTGTAATACTTGACAGCTAGCATTTAAAATAGTTACTACAGTACAAATTCAAAATAATGAAGAGAGTTGTCTTCCCCGCCCCCTCCTCCTCCCCAGACTCAAAGTTAACAGAGGTTGCCAGGCTGAGACTGCAGCATCCACAACAATGTTGCTAGACGCTTGTCTCAAATAGCCAGACATTACTTCACAGCACAGCGGAGTAGCTAACGTTAGACGCTGGCAGAATTGACAGTCATAAAAGCCCGTGCTCACGCAGAGCTCTGTACCCAACTGACAGGGACAGGTTTTTGGCTTAGAATTACAGTGGGAACCGCTAAAAACACAACAACCTCGTCGTCCTCACCACCCAACGGACAGTCACACTTCCTCGGCTTAGAATTACAGTGAATCATGAAAAGTAACACTAGCTTGACATCCTCTCCACCCGACACTACAATAATTGCTAAATACACTGCTAACTCACGGGCCCGCCCTCTTGACTTAAAATAACACACCTTTGTCAGCCCGCTTGCCTGGTCCTCTGGTAACGATAGCAGTTAGCAGGGTTAGCATGGCGGCGTTAGCCAGGACCAGTCTGAATCACTTTACTGGCTGTCTCTCAATTGTTTTTGCGAGTAACCAACTCAGGTACTCTAGCTACATACTTCAATGTGCGTTCACAAATATTGAAATTACATGAAATGCCCATCCCTTGAAGCCGTGATAAATTAGCCTAAAGCTAATACTTATCTGTTCAAGAGGAAATTAGCTAACTCTGCGTCCTTTTGGGCTCTAAATTACAAGTAAGTAAGTAACGTTTTTTGTATAGCACCTTTCAGATTAAATCACAAAGTGCTTCAAAATAAAATCTAATACAACTCAACTGATTGAAACACATCAACATTTAAATAAAAATAGAAAACATTACAACCGTAAAAAAACTCAACTAACTAAAAGCCTGCCTGAACAGCAAAGTCTTTAATTGCTTTTTAAAAGATTTGACAGAGTTCACACAACGTAGAGGGGAAGGCAAAATATTCCACAGCCTCGGAATCACTGTTTGGAATGATCAGTACCCTCTAGTTTTAAACTGAGTGTGGGGAACCACTAATAGCCACTGACCTAATGACCTCAGACTACGGGTGGGAGTATGAAGCTATATCAAGTCAGATTTAAGGAGAAACTTGACCATGCAGGGCTCTGGACCAGCTGTCTCCATCTTTGAAATATATTTCCAATATTTACCCGGGTTTTTTAGGTCTCTGGTCACGCAACTTTTAGAAACATGCCAAATCTATCACCTTTGGCTACCATGTGATTTGTCAGACGCTCCACTGTTCCAAACTCTCAATAGTCCGAAAAATTCCCTTTGGTCCTACGTTCCACTAGTCCAACGTCACTTTGTTATGAAAAAATAAACCCACTGCTTTGACATCCCATTGCTCCGACCATTTAGGCTTTTTGCGGATCACCTGGGTTTATTTTTTCAAAACATTTGAAAATTGTTTTCAGTTTTATATCACAAATTTCAGTTTTATATCACAAAAGTCAAACCAGGGCTGACTGAGACAACCTTCAGGCTGTATAAAGCAAGGGGGTTAGCCAGCCTCCACAAAGCGTAGCTCCTATGACGCCATTTTTATTCTACCTAGTACTCACCCACCATTTGCATTCCATTGGGGCGGCTGTGGCTCAGTGGTAGAGCGGTTGCCTGCCAATCGGAAGGTTGGTGGTTTGATCCCCGCCCCTGCAGTCATTGTCGAAGTGTCCTTGGGCAAGATACTGAACCCCGAGTTGCCCCCGGTGCTGCGCATCTGTCTGTGAATGTTTATCTGATGAGCAGGTGGCACCTTGTACGGCAGCGCCAGCCACAGTGTATGAATGTGTGTGAATGGTGAATGTTTCCTGTAGATGTAAAAGCGCTTTGAGCAGTTGCTAAGACTGGAAAAGCGCTATATAAATACAGCACATTGACTGCCATTCATTTTGACGTCACTTTGACAGCAATTAACTTTGCATCTGAAGTGTTTAAAACTCTATTTGCCCACTGTTTATTCCTAAATTAACAGGTCAATGTATAAAATGCTCCAATACATGGTATCTCAAGTTATGACTCCATAGCAGAAGTTTTTGTAAAAATAGGCTAACGATTGTGTCATAACCACGCAACTTACTATCGCATATTAGAGGAATTACCATAAGATACCACCACAATAAGCTTGAAGGCAGTTTCGACTTACATTAGCTGTTTAGGTTTAATTACTAATGTTAACAAGCATTTTAGTTAGCAGTAATTAGCCTGTGTCTATGGTATCTCTAAACATATACCTACTCTCTCCGTCACCACAAGATTTTGAATGATTGAGATTTCTCTTGACACAGCTACCAGAAGACTTACAACTTTCAGACAGGTTACTAACATCACATCTACGTCTTCAAGCTCAGTTGGAGGCTGTGAAGCAACGCTCAGCCCTCACGGGAAAAGTGCTTCTAAAAGACTTCACTGGTCTCTATTGACAACACGGCGTCACGTTGTCCATTTCTTATACTGTCTATGGTATAGAGTGGAACTACACTATTACATCATCAGAGTACTTCGGGGATGAGTGTGGTGGGGTGGAAACCTTCTGTCAAGCACACACAAGCGTGTAAACACACACACAAACACACACTTAATGGGGACCACTTGGCTGGACCGAAACAAAGCTTTTTGGCAGGCTTTGTTCTCAGCTGAACTCATCTTTTTAAAGGGGCTCAGAGTTTTAAGCTGTGGTCTCAAGAACTTTCATATTTTGTTCTTGTAGTGGGGGGAGGGGGAACAATTCAAATTTATATACACCTTTTATTTATTATTTAAGATAGTGCTTTAATTCTAACCATGCGTGCTTACACTCAGTTTAAGTATATGCTCCAGTGATAGTCAAACCCCTAGGAAACACTGAACCGTACAGAACAAACTGAAAGCTGTTTCTTTCCCCTGTAGTTGCAGCCAAATGTCTGCCAACTTGTCAGGCTACTGGGCATGTTGCAATCGTTACAATCCAAGAGGTGGGACAACTTCACTTCTGGCAGACCTGTGTGTGTGTGTGTGTGTGTGTGTGTGTGTGTGTGTGTGTGTGTGTGTGTGTGTGTGTGTGTGTTTGAATAGGACTGTCAGATATCCTCATGGCAGTGGAATTTTTCACACATCCACCTTTAGCCTACCTTTGAAATCAAAGACTTCACTCCTCCTTGTCTGTCTCATGGAGCTAGGCTGTCCCCTGTCTTTTCTACTCATGTGTTCAGTCTTTCTGTTTGCTGCATGTGTGGCTTTTTTTGTCCTTGCGGTGGCTGTTTCTTACCTGGTGTTTGACTGCTTTTTATTTATTGTGGCTCCCTTTGATTCATGACTTTTTTGTTTGTTTTAGCTACTCCCAGTGGCACATCCTGGGTCCTCTGATAAAGACTCAATATCTGGCTTAAAATAATTTGGGGAAAAACCTATTCTGCTATCAGCAAGCAGACATTATCATAAAGTATCAGGATTATGACTAAAAGTTCACATTGCAATAGGCCTAACTATTTCAATATCCAGGTTGATATCAAGACAAGACAACACTGCTGGTGGTGACACTGCCTGCACTTATAGGCAAAGTGCTAGTGCAAAGCAGAGTTAAATTGTCTCAGACTGGATGACAAAGTTATGCAGCTACATATTAACTTCATGCAAACTGATTTTATGGTCAGTATTTTTCAGCAAGCTCAACAACAACAAAAATTAATACCCAGTAGGCTACTATATTCCTGTGTACAGATGTGTGACATAGAGCATTGCTATTTGTTGGCCAATGTTTTGTAGCTAAATTAATTAATTAATGCATTATTCACTGATTGTGTAGCTGCTGAGAACACAGTACTTCAAACATTAAGATGTAGAAGTTTGGAGAGTGTATTTAAAAAAAGGGCCTCCAAGTATTATAAAATTAGATAACACCTAGCTACTTGTTGCACTGTAATCGTGATGCTAACTTTATAGCACAACTCTAAAGACAATGTTAGTCTACCAGGGTGTTTCTACAATGAAAACATGGCTCTTCTTCATATTCAAAAGGAATTCAAAAAAGGTTAGATAAAACTACTTTTCACCGAGCTGGGTGCCCACATACAGTTCAGGGACTGTTGGTTCTGGTGAAAACAACGTTGGGCAGACTCACAGAGGCGTGGGAGTGGCTAACAGCAGTGTTAGGTTTTAAATCCACACGTGGTCTGGGTCTTGGGCTTGTTTTGCACTGCATACACACAACTGGAAACTTCTGACCAACTCATGCCAGCGAGTTGCCCACGTCTATCAGTGCGGGGGCAAGATCGGACGATAACCTTTGAAGCAAAATGCCATCTTTCCCCCTCAACCAGTTTGCTGACCTGGAAGAGATGATGTGCAAGGTAAACGAAAAGCGCAAAGAAAGTTGCGCGGAGCAAAAGTTGGCTAGGTCATGGGGGGAAGGGGGGTTAATGTTAGCTAGCTAGCTACACTGCTAACTTTACGCCGTTTGCTCTTTTCAATTGTTGTTTAGTGGATGGTCTACTGTTGTTGTCCTGTATTTACCGTGCATTGACTACCCGCGGTTGTATCGGGCTCTTGACTGTTTTATATTCTGTTTAAATTAAGCCTGGACTTAAAATTGTCACAAAGTGGGAGCGTTGTTGAAGTTGATAACACGGGCCCATTAAACCGTCTAACGTCACTAAGTTAGCAAACTAACGTCAACGTGGTTGATCTTGCTAGGTTTTATTACCACTGGTGACAGACATGTTAACGTACAACTTGTAAACTCAGTAACTGTAGACCACGCCAACAAGTTAAATCAAAACATCGCCGTAGACAACCTAACGTTAACAACTTAAATATAGGTCTAACTTGTGCTCGAAACAACCGAAAGTCGTCAGTTTAAGTTGTCTGGCTGCGTTCCTAGCATGGAGGGGTAATCCTAGGATGCTAGTAAGTCTAAGCATTTTGGAAACTACCTAAAACTATATAGTTGTGCTAGAAATACAAGGGATTTACTGTAACGGTACTTCATACGTCATCCCGTCCTTGCTTAGTGTCATCACAACCGAATGTGTGCAGGATGCCAGGGAAACCTTTTTGGTCATGTTAGTGTGGATTTAAAAAGAAACACAATAGACATATTTCTGACTGAAGTACCTGTACCTAACTTTGTAGTGTCTGCATTGCATGACAAAAAACAACAACTGTAACCTTAGAAGTTCATGATGTTACTTCTGCAGTGTTTAGCAGAGAAACTGAAAATGATCACATCCTTGTAATGGTTAATCAGCAGTACAAATGTTCATTACTTGTTCCGTAGTTACTAAGAACAACGTCAACAGATGTCACTGAATAGAAACCCTTAATGAACAAAGAGAGATGCCACAGGAATTGTTTTCAACCAATCGCTCAATAATAATTGTTAAATATTTGCTAATATTGTGTTATCTGTTCTTTTTTACAGCAGTTACTGAATCTTGACTTGAGGGAGCAAAACGGACCACTACCACCCCTCAGTCTGGCAATGACAACACCGGGGTGCATTGGTCAGCCACGGAGCAACATATCGTTTTCCCTCTCGTCTCTCCCGTGCCTTCCCACTGATCCTTCAGAGAGTGTATTTCTGACCTCCAGCCAGTGGGGGCAGCAGTCACAAAGCCCTCTGCCCTCCCAGCTCGCCAATTCCACCCAGTGGGGAAAGTCTGGCTTCCTTGCCCAGCGCTCCATCAGCATGGTAGAGACGAGCAGCACCACAGCAACGAGTCTTGACTGGCCCGGGACTGACATTACGCAATCCCAAAGTGACATCAGTCACACTGCACTGAACACCAGCTCCTCCTCTTCCACCTCATCCCTTTCCTCTTCTCGCTATAAGACTGAGCTCTGTCGATCCTTCAATGAGAGTGGCCTGTGCAAGTATGGCGGAAAGTGCCAGTTTGCTCACGGGCTAGATGAGCTGCGTGATCTTAACAGACATCCAAAATACAAAACTGAGCCGTGTCGTACGTTTCACACCATCGGCTTCTGCCCCTACGGCATGCGCTGCCACTTTGTCCACAACAATGAAGAAGAGAAGAAACACTCCTTCTCTCGCTCCTCCTCATCATCCTCTTCCTCAAGCATTCCCCAGCAGCCACCTTCCTCCTTCCGCTTGCACAGACCTCCTCTTGTCCGACAGAGCTTCAGCTTTGCTGGGTTTCCCTCTGCTCCGCAGCAAGCCCTCCAGCCTGCCCGTAATGCTTACCCTCCTCCTGCCGCTGCTTCTTTCACCTGCTCTCCATCGGCATCTCCTCCTTCCTGCACTGACATTACTGACCTCCTTTCTCATGCCTTCCTGGAGATGGACTCTGCCTTTGAGGCGTCCCCTGCCCACCAGTTCCAGCCCCCCATGGGCCAGGCCACCGCATTGGATCCCCGGTCTCCATTCCTGCCTTCCCCAGACTCTGGCTGTTACCCATGTGGGCTGTCTCCGACTGCCTCCCCTTCCCTGAGGCAGAGTCCCAGTGCTAATGTGGCCTTTTCCGGGCCACTTGGTGCCCGATCCCTGTCCTACACCTCTCTGTCCGACCAGGACCAGGATGGAAGCAGTTCTGCTAGCTCGCTCAGTGGCTCTGAATCCTGCGGTGGCAGTAATGAAGTCAATGGCAAACGCCTGGCGGTATTCAGTCAGCTCTCTGTTCCAGAAGATGCTACTGGGTTCTGCATTTAGGCTGCAGTGTGCCGTGGACACATACGTACGTACATATTTGCATACATTCAGACACAAACATACAGACCCAAGATACTCTGAAACACAATATATGCAGTACACACACATCCACAATTTAGCACACGCAGTGCTTACACACTAGAGCCCTATAAATGCACACATATCCTCACACACAGCCACTGGACGGACAGCTCAGACGTTCTTCGCACCTGTGTGGCATCAAAGGAAAGAGACTTGTTGACCGACGTAGAACGCACAGAGAGATTTGCCTATTAGATTTACGTGGTTAAAATGTCACTGTCCTATGCGTAAGGGAAGCCACAGTGATGCTGTAACTGAAACGTGTGTTGCCACTAAAACAGTACATATTAGGATCGAAGGTAAATGGCGCTAAATTAATTGATGTTTTACCAAAATAGTACGTTGAGATGGAAAATTACAACGAAGATATATCAATCACAGTGTGATGGCCTCAGTGTTTCATGCTGAGTCCAACCACGGCATTTATATTTATACACTTTACCAAGATCTTAAGAATGTGACAAAGCCAAAGACCTCTTTGTAGCTCAAACGTTTTGATTATGCTGGTACAAACACACAATGTTTAGAAATTGTTGATTTTTTTTTTTTTTTCAATTAACTGTACACAGTATTGTGTTTTATAAGCTGGTGAAACTGTTTTTTCCTCTTAACTCCACAGTCAGAGGTTATGTTTAGATCACTGGGCTCGAACCTGAATGTTACGTTTTTAAACAACCGAAGTGCCTGTTGCATTATTTACCAAGTCATGTGTTGAAACAGTATTTGTGGGTTTGTTAGGAGAGATGTGTGGAGGGGTGCAAGTCTTTTTATTTAGTCGAGTAAGCTAATGTTGGTGAGTTCAGGTCTCTTTTGTTAAGATGACTAAAAGTGTTCTTCTGTCCCTCATGCATTATTGACAAACCGCCACCAATAAAACGCCTAATGACCAAATTGAACCGGCCTTACAGGAGGAGGAAGGAGGACTTAACAGAAAGGCCAGTGGCCTTATCATACTTTTCCTTTTAATCAAACTTTCTCAAATCATATGGTCATGGCATATTGTTAACTGTATTACTTGCCAACTGGAAAAGCAGGACATGGTAATTGTCTAGGCTTTAATATGTGAAGTGTGTCAGCACAATTGGCAATGCAGAAAATCCATCAAGATCTGATCTGAACTTGGTTTGAGTTGCAAGGCACTTGGTGTAAAAGGAAAGTTTAATCGAGTCGTGAATGTTTCAGTCAAGTCCTGTTTTACCTCTGGCATTTATCTTAAAATACTTTGTGGTGCTAATGTGTATTTTAGATTATCTTGAACACAGACATTCCCAGAAGTGTTTTTTTTTTTTTCTCCTCCCTTGTCCAAAGGCAGCACTGATGTTACATTTTTGATGAATATGCTTGTTTTTGTGACTCACCCAACCATTTTTGATCTCTCCATCAGTATTAATTCTTCCTGTTATGGCTTTGTACTGTTATGAATGTGTAGCGTTCCTGGTCTCATGCGTGTGAACTGTGCACCCAGATCTGTTGCCTTACTGAGCGAGATCCAGCATATTGTAGGGTTAAGGTATGTATGTTAAAGAAATGTTACTTGGCTGTTTTGTGTGTTTCTGACATAGTTAGTTAGAAGAACAGACACTGTGCTGTTACTAGTCTATTTAAAATTACCTTTTCATCAACATGTTTAAGGCCTGTTTAGTGTTAAAGGTGATAATCTTTAGTAAATTAATTTCTTTAATTTATTTTAACGTATTTATAGAGGACTTTGACTTGGTAATGCTTGTATCAAGTTTAATATATTTGGTTTCTTTTTTGTACTGGAAATAAAGTTTTTGATTTTTTTGTTTTTTTTAACTGACTGACTGTTTAGCTTATTTACCTTCTCAGGGTTTTATTTGTTTTGATGGATCCCCGTTAGCCTCAGCATAAGCTAAAAGCTGTTCTTCCTAGGATCCTACAATACACTTTATGACATCACATTGCACACCATACACACAGAACATTTGAAAATACAAATCATATTTATAGCTTACAGATAATGCAATTAAAAGGAAAACATTAATGTACTCTGAACAGATCTATTTTAGGAAATAAGATATAACAAAAAGCCCTTTAACAGACTCTAATTTAGAATTAGATAGTTAAATATGTCTTCTTTTTATGTTATGGTATGGGGTTATTAGGTTATGTTAGTCTTTCACATATGATCCTCTACAGGTAAAACCTATACAGGCTTGTTGGGCACATCCGCTCTGAAACCTTGCATTGAGGTGCTGATGCTACAGTGCAGGAGTTACGAGACTTCTAGTTGTACGCACTATGCTGGCTGTAGTAACTTTGCAACATTGTTTACACATGTGTGACATTTTAGATTCAAGGTGCAGGAAGGAAGAAAGCAAGCAGGAAACCAGCAAACTGACATTTACGGTTTTCATTGTAGATTACAATCATTCTCCTCTGTGCCACTGTACTGTTGAGGTTAACTGTGTAGAAACACAAGGTCAAAAGTAAAAGAATTGGCTTCACTCTGAAGTTGATCTCTCATAGACTTAGACTTCTCTTTATTGATCCTTTTGGGAAGACTCCCATGAGGAAATTGAAAATTCCAGCAGCAGTTTTAGCAAGAAAAAAAAATAGATAAAAAAGACCGTATAAAGACAACAAAATAAAAAAGACCTTGATGTTTTCCTGAACAGCAAGGACAATAATTTATTTTGAGGGTTTCTAGTTTTATTAGATGTATCAATCCATAAATGAACATTGGTTATTTAGTTTACCTGACTATTGTTTTTATATTTAATCACACAATCGGACAGGTCATTAAAGAATAAAGCTTTATGCCGTGGAAAAATACCATGTGCACCTTTAATATTACTTTGGATTAGTTTGTCGTTCAAATCATTCAAATGGCTAGCACAGGTAATCGGAGACTAGAAATCTCTATTTTCATCCAAAAGTTCCACTACAAGAGTGGAACACAACCGGTCCTCCATGTTTCCAGGTGAAACTGCAAGGGAGCAGGCAATGAATCACAAATCGAATCTGTTGTGCAGCCTCAGCTTAAAGATGCTTTCAGAACCAGTGTTGTTGATTGATTCAATTCAAGTATCTTTTTTTTTCTGATTCCAATAAATAAAAGGAGTAAAATGTATACATTTTTAAAAGAATGCAAACAGTGTCTCCTGAAATGACCATAGCTGACTATAGTGAGGTATTGATGGTTGAGAGATACAGTATATATTGATCTCACATTCTAAAAAAACAAAACCATAGCAAAAAGGAGTTCATATTTTAAGTTTGCACAAACTGATTTAAACAAACAAGATGTTTCTGCCTTAAACGGTCTGGTGCAGGTTGGCAAGACACTGTGTGGATGTGTGTGTAGTCATGCAATTGAGATTTCATGTGGAGAAGTCTTTTGTTCGGTGTTTAATTTGGCCAATCCGGGGCTCCCATGTCCCTTCTCCCTCACTGCCTCCACTGATTCCATCCTTCCTCCCTCACTTTGTTCCTCTCCTTTTCTTCAGTAATGTCCCCTTGCCTCTCCACTTTCTACACTCTTGAGTAGCAGCAGAGTAATTATTTAATCTTCTGTTGCTATGGTGACCAACACAAGTTTGCAAAAGCAGGATCTTCATAAACAGGTAGACCACATAACTTGGTCCTTTTTAAATCCAAGAGCAAAGAGTATTTAGTGCAAATGTGTGTCTTCAAATATCAGGGAAATCAGGTGATACCTGTTAGAATTTAAACAGGGAAAAATCCAGGAATATAAAACCAAATTGTGGCCCAAGTTACATTAAGCAGGGTCAAAAAAATGTTCACTTCATCACCATAGTTTTTTTTTTTCCACCATTCACAATGTCCCCACAAAAAACAACAGGGCTATAGATGCATGGTTGACCATCCTGGAAAATCTCTCTGTCACACACACAAGAGCCATTATCTTGTCACTGTTAACATGAGATGGGCCGACTGTCTGGGAATGATTAGTGACTGTGAACGGGTTAAAGGCATGTGTGTGCTTGTATGGTTTATGTGTGTGTGTGTGTGTGCTTGCTTGCTGTATTGTGTCTGATAGACATTCTCCCACACTCTTGCCCTGTGGGACATAGGAAAGGCAGGCAGATGGCTGTATTCAGGTCCACCACGGGTCAACATATGGCCTCGAGGGACAGGGTTTGTGTTTGTGTGTGTGAGACAGAGAAGCTCACTCTTACCATGCATGAGTGGAGGAAGTTGAAAGAGTAGGAAGGGAGGGGAAAAAAGGTTTATATTGGTAGCAGAAAAAGAAGTGAGATAAAGAAGTGATGAGACAATTTGAGAGGATGAAAGTGGGCGGCATCCTGTGAGATCATACTGTTTTAAAAAAAGAAGAAGCACAAAGCACGTTAGGACGCCGGAGGACAATGAGTACGCGCCTTTTGAGACAGTCTGAACCTATGCTTTAGTTCATTCTTCATTCAAGTATTGCATATCACAATTCTATTTAGAATAAAACAGGCAGACAGATAAAATTAAAAAGAAAGATATGAAAAACTGTTCAAAGCTTTCGTAAAGAATTGTTCTAAGCTAACATGTCCGGGTATTTATCTAAGTAGTGCTAGCTAGCACCTCTGAAGCTAGCAGTTGATTTAGCGCTACGGTTTACTAATCAGTTAACTACTAGGTTAATGTTTATGCTAGCTCACCCAGTTAAATGATTAGGCGTACTATATTAGTCTATGGCTAACCAAGCCAACTGCCAGCTGCTTCACTACTGAGAATAAATGTATAAATATGAAATAAGTATGACTAGCTACAGCATACTTTATTGATAGAATCCTTCTGTTAGCATCAAAGTAGCATAATTGCATTTGGTGACAGTTTGTTTCTGCCTCCGGACTGAAGTGAGCATTCAGGAAACTTATTCAGTTCAGTGTTACTGAATTTAAGCAACTCATCAATTTGATAGAATGAATGCTGTTTTTACCTGTACACCCCCGACACCTCCTTTCTTTCTTTCATCCCCTGAACCTCCCCCCGCCTCCTTTACTCTCCTTCCCTTCCTTCATTCACCGTTCCTTTGTGTGAGTGTATTGGTGACATTGTGATGCAGGGTAGAGCAGGAGGAAGGGGAGAGAAGCCCTGTAAAGCAGCACAAAACAGCTGTTGCTGAACTCTCACCATCTATGACATCATCCCTCAATTTTGCAGAGCCATTCTGCAGGTTCCCTCACTTTATACTGTTCTTATCTTACACTGTTTGTAAGACACTTTGGTAGAGAAACTTCTCACTCACTTCATCTTTCTCTTCTTGTGCAAGGCTTCCACTCTGCCCCCCCCCCCCCCAACTCTAATAAACTTATTTTTTCTACCTTTCAATTCCCTCTAGCCTCCTGTAGAGGCTATTTAGTTTCTCCATCGCATTTTCCTCTTGCCCACTCTCTCAAACTCACCCTTTCCTCCTCCTACTTTGTACAATTCTGCCCCCTCCCAAACTTTCTCTCTAATCCCCTTTTTTTCTGTTTTTTTTGTCTCTTCTGTCCAGAGAGGATTTGGGCAAAGTGTTTAATACATGGCAGCAAACGGGCAAAAGAGTGGGCTATAGTCAGGTGCTGCACATTTATGCAGATGCCTAACTTAGGCTTCCTCTTTTCCTCAGTCCTACAGTTGAATATAAATTCCACAATCCACACATCTTGCTGTCACCTACAATGCACTATGCAGATCAGCAGGGGTTGAGTGGCAGTCTACTCGGTTCATTCAACAACTCTGGTCTTGAGGGCCTCCATGTTGAAGTAAGGATTTAGCCCAGTTTGAGAGCTAACTCAAAGTTAAGAATAATAAAGGGAATGTAGTGTTGCACCTCCATGAAGTTGGAGGACTTGTAGGAGATGGAGTTTTAAAAAGAATGATCAAAACTAATGCAGCAGAAGCTGAAGCCTCCTGACTTTTAATCCCTACTTGGGTCAAGCTCCACAAAAAAGGATTCTACACTTCCCATTATGCATTCAACAGCAACTCTTATATTAGAACTTTCTCCCCTAAGTCAGTGCCATCAGTTTGTATTGCTGTGTTAAGTCCCCAAACATAGCTGACCATGCATCAGGTGGAATCATTTACCCCAATCAGAGGCTATATATGCTGCCTTCCTAGCTTTGTTCCTTCTTTTTCACCACAACGTGTGCTTCTTAGAAGAAAAAAAACAGACAGAAAGAGGCAAGTGAAGAATCTAAATTGCATCTGCCTACTGAATACTCTGCTTTAACTGCCAATCTGCTAACTGCATCTCATTCATGCTAACATCAATGGAGTCAACTCTCCAGTGTTTCCCTATAGCAGGCTTCTTGTAAAAAATCTGCAAACACAATCCTAAATAACCCTGATGACATCCCAAAAATATATATCTGCCTGTGTATATTATCTGCTGTGTTTAAAGACGTTTAGAGTTAGTGCTTAATTGAATAAACTTTGTTTATGTATGTGAATGAGAAGTTGTCCACATCATTACAAACACACACAATCCTGCTGCGATGTTGTCATTCATAATAGCCATTATGTCTAATTTTCAATAAAATACCAAGGCCAGGGTTTCTCCTAGTAGGGTGAAATACAAATTACATGGTGCGTATAATACCGGCAGTAATTACTGTTGTCAGCAGTAAAAGCAAATATGAAAAGTAGCACCCACGCAGCAGTTTTTCAGGCCTGAGCCTGAGCGAGAGACACATGGGAGTGCGTAAAATGCATAAAGTTACATGCAAAGAGCTTTGTTGTGTAGAACTAGTACACTGATAGCAGTAGAGTACTGGAACAAAGTCAGGGATACTTCACTAGAGCAGAGACCAAAAAACAAAAGCAGAGTGAGTACCATAATACACTACAGCAATAATGTCCACGTGGCACCATACCGAAATGTAACTATAATGAAAATCTAGAGGGATTAAAATATATAGTGTAAAATATTGTACCAAATCTGATGATGGATTTGACAGAACCTGGGTAAACATATTGTGAACACTAACTTAACTCAGATTAACCATGGTTTGCTTGAAAAGCTGAGTCTGTCGGACAGAACTTTGATTCTAAATCTCGGAAGTGCAGTGCGCTCACGTACAGTAGAGCCTCTTAATACAAAGCTCATGATATGGATCAACAACATGAAAGAAATAGTAACTTAAGCAGGGATGATGGGAAATGGAACTACTGCTGCTACTAATGCACACGGGGAATGTGTTATGCAGAGGAGTAGTAAAAAAGGTCACTTCTATTTACATAAGAACAATATAACTAAACTCTTCAGTGTGTATCATGTTCTTTACAGTGTCATTTAGAAGTTAGAAGTCTTGAATTCATGCCACATTATTTTTAAAATAGAAAATAGATGTTTTAAATATTATGACTAAAAATACCATGCAAAGAAGAATAGGCAAAGGGTATATACACGTTTTGTGTTTTCAACAATAAATTAAATCAATAACAGATATTTAACTAATTGATGAAAGGAATTGCAACACCTCTGACACACTATTTAGAATTACTTCATTGTTAGAAAGGATTGTGTTGCACAAAAAATAAATATACAAGGCATTGTACAGCTAAGTGTGTTTATCTACAGGTAGTCCCATGTTCCGGACAAACACAGACTACATCAAAAAGACAAACCAGAGAGAACAAGGCAAAACAGACGAGGAGACAGTGGGAAGAACTTTGCAAAGTGTTAAAGTAATACTCCTGAAAATAATGACAGCCTTGTATGTCCCTCTAGTGGCACAAAGAGACCACAGCATCTACTGGTGAGATGAATGTCTTTTTCCCCTTACCAGTATTAATCGTGTTGTCTTTTATTGATTACAAGTCCTGGTTTTTGTGGCGTTTGTCTCACAACAGTATTGTTCAATTTAGGGAAAATATTAATGTGAGTAAAATGAAACAATTAGAACAACCAGAACAAACTTACAGCTTCGCAGTTTTGAACTTTTTTTAGGACTCATATTTAAAGAGACTTTTATTAAAAGCATTAACAAATGTAACCCAGAGATCCATGTGAAATGATTTCAAAAAACCATATAACACCTTCCAAACACCTTTGCAGCTTACTCTACGCTTGGAAAATCTCAATACCACATAGTACACATTGATGCTGTTCAAAAAGACAAAAAATGTACACTTTAGTACAAAAAATGATCTTTTAACCCAGTTTGAGTGGTCAACCCTGAAAAGTGATATTACTACATAAAAACAGAGCAGTGCTCAGAAACTGTTATCACACCGATAATAAAACATAATTAGACTCACATTCCTGTACCAATGACTTATTCTATATTTGCACTTTTGCCTTTTAATTAACCAAAATTCCAAAGATCAGCGGCATACATGAAACACCCAGCTCCTAAAGGCAATCTGCTACAAGGCAGAGCAAAGCACCAGGAACAGGTTAAGTATTCCGTGTCTGCAGAGAAACAAGTGTTGAACAATGAATCTGATGTGTCAGGTGTAATTATTTCCAAAGGCTCGCCAGCTATTATCTTGATGGCTGCTAAAAGAGATGTTATGGCAGTCGATGTCTTATCCTAAATTACTTTTCATTCTCAATTATTTCTTAGGCAGTCCTCTCAATTTGGGCATTTGCCATTGCAACACAATACAAAGAATATGAAATTACCTTGTGATTGACTATACATTCACATTATTGTATTAACATCGCTGACAGTTAATACTTCTTTTCAAGGTTTGGCCCAGTGCCAGGCTCCACTTGTTTCAGGAAAACTAAAGTTGAGAACATTATACACTGTTTTAATCAAATAAGAAATAAAGTCATGATGATTAAACACATGAAAATGCTAAAGAAACTAAACAAATCTTGTTCTGTGTCAAAGTTCGACATGTAAAGGGTTAGCCCGGGCTAAGCCCTCCTGTCACAGGTACCTGGTTGTCAGCAGAACCAGGCTAATCCTGTCTGACCCAGTTGTGGAAACCAGGGAGATGTTTGATTCCCTCTGTGGTTGGACTGGAACTACCATCCTCTCTTTAGGATTAAAGGAGCCCCACAGGGCCATGTTCATCAGCTCCAGGGTAGCAGAGAGGATCAGGTTGGTCACAACTTCTGGATCACCACTTGAAACTTACCTGGCATGACAAAATGAAGGGGAGGTGAAACATGTGTGTGAATCTTAACAGAGGTACTCAAACATTGATAACAAAATTAGGTACATTAGTCAAGGAAAACTCAAGAATCTCATGTACATGTCCTGACCCACTTGACCACATCACCATTCTGACACCTTGCATAAGTAACAACAGTTTGGCAACTATCCGATGAGCCTGTTATATTATCTCGCTTTTTCACAAAACAAAGAGAATCAGGGACTGGTATTCTGGTAGTACTTACAGGATGGCATAACGGAGACCTCGGCTGTCACCACGCTGTCAAGACCAAGGTTAGACAGAGCTCCTCTCACCACGCCACACGAAAAAGCGAGGTACTGAGAGTAAACACACACAAATGCAAATTAGCAAAAGCTAAAATAAGATGGAGTCTGAGAGATAAAGCATTCAATATGAAATTATATTTTGTGGCAATACTGTTACGCAACAGGGACGCCAAGTATCCATTTTTTACTTTATCAATTACACATGAGAATATCACTTTTTGGTACTAGAGTAATACAATCAATTGCTTTTCAGTCCACTAGATGGAAAACTGAAGTGAGATGAACAAACAGACAATAGATCACTAGAAGGAATATGAGAGAGAGAGAAAACACTAACCTTAGGAGCCTGATCCAGGTACTGTTTTCCACTGGAGAGCTGAGTCAGTAGAGAAAACTTGTTGTCCTGCAGGACATAGGTACCCTATGGTAGAAAATAAATGTATGTAATAACCCTTGTAACAAACAATAACAGATTGTAACCAACACTGAATATGCTTCTGTATATATTAATTTCCTTTCATTCAGAGGGAATTTAAGTAAGCTATGACCGTAATTGAGTTTTACTGAAGAATAGGACACTCTAAGCTCTTCGTTGCCATAACTATCTTCGATATCTATTACAAACTAAGTCACATTTTCACAAAAGAGACTGGAATTCCTGTTGGTGGAAAGACTACTCTCAACTTTTATTTTACCTGATGGTTTGTTCTGAGGTTGTCAACCTGCCTCCTGAACACCTTTGTCCAGAAGTCTTTACAGACAAACTTCATTACATCCAACTCATCCTTGAAGCTGGGAGAGTCCCTGGTCAACCTAGACAGAGCAAACATCCACACAGGCACGCAAAATGAGTGAGGATGCAAGTCATATAACATCTCTGTGCGTGTGTGCGTGTGTGTGTGTGTGTGTGTGTGTGTGTGTGTGTGTGTGTGTGTGTGTGGTTGCCCGTCTACCTTTCAATGAGTCCTTGTCCCACCCTGAAACCCATGCTTTCAAGGACAGAAACACAGACAGCTCTGTCCTGAAGAGAAAAAATGCAAGCTGTTTACTGGCTCATTCATTTCTGTGTTAGTACGATAACGTTATGTCATGTAATATGGCCATGTTAAAGCTACACTATTATATTGTAATAGAATCATCTGGTGTGTTTCAAGGTGATTACAAATCACAATGTAGCTAACTTTAGGCTAATATTTTTCTAACGCTATATATTATGTCTCAGATGATGATTGAACCATGCCTTTATGGAACACACCTTGTTGTCCATTTCTCCTTTACTGGGTTGCTGCTCCCTGTAGATGTGTGACACGATCTCCATATGGAGAAAGTCAAACAGAGACTCGTCTGCCATTCCTGACAAACACACATACGTGATTATACAGCCCAATATAACTATTTAACTTACCTACGATAGCTAGTGGTGCTTCAAACAACAAAATCAACAGTAACGCTAGCTAAACATGTAAACACTTAACGGTGCTAGCGTTAGCTTCATAGCTAGCGCCAGATAGCTGACATTAGTGTTGTTTGCGGTCCACTGTCCAAGTCTAATTTTGCCCTTTGTCGGCATATGACAGAGGATGAGGACAATAAGCATAACCCATACATGTGTATATTACATATCTTAGAGTAATCTAAATAAATTAAACATAGTAAACAGTTATTTTACTGTACCTGTCAACTGAATGTAAGCTATACGAAGTAAACACAACCCTGCTTTCTGGGTTGAACTCGATATTTCTACCAGGGTATACCTTTAGATTCACATAGGCGGAGTTAGCGGGAGTTAACCCATAACGTGAAAACGCACCCGGTAGTGGCGGATTATAGTCCACCACAACAATAAAAAGAAAACATACATCTAGTGATAGAACATGCTGTTCTCATATGGAGGACATCAATAAACATGTTGATTGTGGTGGCTTTGTTAGCTAACTAAGCCTGTCCGAACTTTACGTTGAAGTCGGCGTACGCCGATTTCATTACAAACACACCCTTGCATGGGGTTGGCGTGTCTTCCAATCCCGGTATGAGACGTAAAATGTCACGTGACATCACAGCTCAGAAAACAGCCACTTCCTCACTGCTCATGTGATTTGTGTTTTGTTTCATCACAGCAAAGGTTTGACAGTTTTGGGGTTTTTGGACTGTATATTTGAGCATTTAGCTTTTAGCTTATTTTATGTTATATATTCTTGTTGAGCTAACTGGAACACTATTTAGCTACAGCAACAATCTAAAACGTTACCCTTTTTCAGTGTAGCTAACGACATTTTATTTTGTGTGTGTGTGTGTGTGTGTGTGTGTGTGTGTGTGTGTGTGTGTGTGTGTGTGTGTGTGTGTAGTCATGTCCAGCGGGTACCAGATAGTGGTGCAGGGCGAGGCCTCTGAGACAGACTCTGATGATGAAGTCTACATCACCTCCATGACCGCTCCCCAAACTGCCACAGTCGGTGCTAAGGTTGTCTTGCATGACGTGTGTGTTGGAGGGTGACATTAAGATAAAAGTGTGTTTCCAAAAGCATCAACTAATATCTGCACCCCTCCTGACATTAATCTACAATCTGCTTTGTCTGTGCTATCTATCTGGGATAGGTTCCTGGGGAGGCGTCTGAAACAGACAGTGAGGATGAGGAGAAGCAGGCGGGCCGAGCCTCCTCACTGAGCCAGGAGAGCGCTCAGATACTCAGGAGAGACCTGCCTCCTCTTATCGTGGTTAGACACCATCCTGATATACAGTCGGTAGTGGAAGACAAGCCAAGTCCCACACACAGTTCACAAGGTGAGGAATGCCTTATTGCAACGTAACAATTAGAATAATTAATATCCAAATCTTAATACTGATTGTGTGACAGAATTAGTCTCAGCTGCTCCTATTCTTTATGCATTTCAGTGTTTGGCATTTCTTGTCATATTTCAACATATTTGTCATGTATGGTTTCAATCAAAATAGGGGACAATGCAATGGATGTTTAGCTCTGGGTCATTTTAGTATTTAATTCTGTTTCCAGGTGACACCCTTTTGCAACAGAAGCTGCAGGAATCTAACAGCTTGCTGTATTCTGACGTGGGACAGACACTACGGCAGGTTTATGGCAGTGCCAGTAGAGAGGTACGAAGATGTGTTTGACCCCGAACACTTATTGTCAAACATATGAATTAGGACTACAAAGGTCTCCCAAAATGCCCTTTTAGACTGCATCATTACCACAGAGACAACTGCTGTATTCTATGATAAGCATCATGTAACAGCTAATTGGTTGTGTTTGTAATGCCTTCATTTGAGTTTTTTTCTGATTGCTTGTGTGAAAGGTGAACAGTGCAACAGCTCAGCTGAATACTTCGCAGAGCGCCATCATCAATGCCTCCCACAGCATAAGGTTAATCCTAGATGACCTGAAGGCTGTGTCCGAGAAGATCGACATCATCACCAGCTGTCAAATACTGCCTGATATTAACATCAGTACTCCATATAATTATACTGCTCCTGTACCTTAAAGAAGCACATTAATATATATTTATTTAAAATATACAAATTGTCACGGGTATGTTTTCATTTAATATCAGAGAGTAGAATTCAAAATGGAAAAAAACGGCTTTACTTCATTGTTTACAAACAATTTATGTATATTTAGCAATCACACACTTAATATGTATTTGTCTGGCAAGATTCTCCGTCCTTGTGTCTGGAACTCTGGGATATATCTGTCAAGAGACGATGTTCTGTCATCCTGTGTTTTGCAGCTGTCCTCCAGGGTTTCACTTTGACATAGAACATAGGAAAATATTTGCAATATCAATTTTCTTTCCTGCAGTTCTTTGTAAAATACCACAGCATAATCCTTTGAACCCTTGTATGATGATTTTTATAAGGCATATCCTTTTCTGTCTTTGCTGTTTTTTTCTGGCTCCCTGTGATAGGTCAAGGATGCAGACTTGTGTAAGTTTCTCCTGCTATCATTCAAATGTTTGGTTATTTTTTTCAGTTTGTTAAAATTGTAAAATATATGCAACTAAATAATAAAAAAATGGCCATGTTGGTAAACCTGAATGCTGTTAGAGGTTTTTAGATGTGTTGACTGCTATCAGAAAAAAGTATCTCCAGAGTTGTAATTCTGCCCTGGTTCATTGATGTGGCTTTGAATGAAAGTACTGTAAATGTGGTGATAATTTAAAATGTATTGGTTATACTTTAATTTTCAGGAAACAATGGCAACAATCAGAAAACTAACATACATTGCATCCATATTGCGGATACAATAGAAAAAAGAAAGAAAGTTACTGTAGTTAACACAGAAATCAACAACGCATGCAATTTGCCCAGTGTTGTCCAAATGTCTCACCTTTTGGAAAAGGACTTTAACTTTGAGGTTAACTAATCACAGTTACAAACCCAACTACAAAGGTCGGTTGTATCAGATTGGACAAATATAATGAAAAAAAACTATCCTCAACACTAACAACATAAGAGAATGTGATTTGGCCGGTCTATGACTAAAACACTCTTGTGTTCACAGCATCCCGTTCCTTCCTTCTTGTTGTCCTTGTAGCCATCCATCAAGTAGGCGACATCCCATTTATACATCTGTCCATTCCATCCAAAAGTCAACAGCTTCCCAGTAAAGCTATACAGTCTGTGTAGGCATGTCAGATAGGTGTGTAGATATACACCAACACCACCACCAGCAGGTTGAGAACTGTGCCCACAATACCGGCGATGCCAAGCATGTCCTCAAGGTCCACCTTCCATCTGTCCTTTCCCCCTTTAGGAAGTATGCTGACGGGATCGGCCACCTGAAAGAGAGACAGAGAGACATGTGCAGTGTGTGGCTAGTGTGTGCAATTTCCATGCACTCAAAGCAGAAATTGGTAATTTGTTTTAAGTGTCTTGACATGTTTAAGCCACCTGATGGCGCCATCAATAAAGACATGACAATTTACACTCACATAACACTAAACTGTATCTGTTCTGGTGTCTTCTCTGCTGAACACGTTCTATGAGCCCACGTTTGCAGTTAAGTCCATATCTGCACACCTTTAATGTCCACAATTATGTGCAATACATGTATTATGTCTAATGCAGTGGAAGAAGTACTGAGATATTTTATTTACATGAAAGTAGCAATACCATGGTGTAGAATCAGTCTGGTTTAAGTAAAAGCCGTCAATTCAAATTATACTTAAGTGAACGTACAAAAGTATTAAGTCCCAAAAGTTAAAGTACTCATTACACAGAATGGCCCATTTTAGAATAATGTATATTATTGGATTACAATTATTGATGCGTTTATCAGTACATCACTTTAATGTTGCAGCTAGAAAAGGTGTGGTTAATTCAAATTCATCATAATTATCATAATAAATAATCATCATTTATTTGTTGATTATTTTCAGAATTAATAATCTGAATCTGCAAAGTATGTTATCAAATAATGCATTGGAGTAAAAAGTACAATATTTCCCTCTGAACTAAGTATTAACTGAATATGGAATTACTGAAGAAAAATTCTAATTTTAATTCAAGTACAGTACATGAATAAATGTACTTTACGTTACTTTTCACCACTGATTTAATGTAATACACAGTTTAATTTAAATGTATAAATTTACAGACACATGATAGTGAGAGATGTTCTTCAATATGTATTTCTATGTAATATAATGATATAGTGACAATATTGTGATGAAAAGTGTTCCAACCATTAGGTATTTGGAAGTAAAGAAAGAGAGTAATCTTTTCTCTGATGAGCTGAGTATTACTTACTCTGAAATTTACCTTTTTGCTGTTTTTCTTTCCTGTGTCCTTCCTTGGCTCCTTTGGCTCCATTTCTCCTGCTAAACTCACTCAGTGCAGTAAAAACTACTTAAGCCTTACGGTAATCCTGTTCAGTCCCAAAACAAATATATCCAAATATTCAAAGGGATGATGTCAGGCAGGACTTTGTGCAGCAACCACTCTCCGAGTTAAAGTCTTCTTTATCTTCTCTCGGGGCTCCACAGACCCACAGGTCTGTAATAAATGGGAGAATAAATGGATGCTGTTTTGTTTTGCTGTACGGCTCATGGCACAGACACTAGGCCAAGAAACCGCCCCACTGCCAAGTCACTATTTCTATGTCATGACAATATTGTTGGCTCATAGCTGCCTCCGTGTGCGTGTTTCTATGTGGATTAAAGAGGCCGCAAACACGTGGTAATGTCACTAGTGCCTTCTTATTTGTGTGTATGTGTGTGTGTGCATTCTAATTGTTGCCGTGTCCTTAAATGAGATTGGTAAGATGTGCCACATGGTATCTGAGGGGTGTTTGTTTGTGTGTGTGTTAGTGTGTGTGTCTGTGTGTGTGGAGGCAAATTGAAAGCCTTTTGTGTAGATAAAAAAAACTCCCAGTAGACATTTATACCTAAATCTATCAGCCACTGTCATGTCAAACTGCTCTAGTTTCATTTAGGTAATTAGTTTCCTTTTTATATTATTGTTCATTGTTCAGTAAAATTAAACTAAACACATTAGACATTACACTGTGTAATACGCATACACAGTTCAGTGCTGATTCAGTGTCTGCCATTGTAGGTCCTTGATAATAGAGATTCACTGAGGCTTCATTACAGGCAAAGCTGAGGAGTAGAAGTGAGGTGTTAGTGGTGAAGCTCCCTCAGGCCATTTGTCATTGAGTACCACTACATTAGTCCATGCACGTGATAATTTGACTTAATTAGCCTGTAAGATATATATAAAACATATTTTTTTGTAATTTTAGGTCTAGGAAAGAAAAAAATCATTCAAAATTGCTGGAGCTTACAGCAATTAAAAAAGAGGGTTAAATAATGAGCCATATTGAACAGTTGGAAGTAAACAAGTTATATTAATAGTTTTCGCGTGTGCTCCAAGAAACATCTACCAAATGATGACACATTTAGTACAGATGTTATAGAAATTGGGAAATAATTGGCTAAGACCCCAATTCAATGCAAAAAAATCCATGTAGTTGCCAGTTTATACGCTAAAACTATTTCAGTATAATACGACAGTCCTGCAATAAATTATATCTAATGAAGGTCATACTGTTTCTTGTTTAAACTGTTTAGAAAGGGGATGTTTAAACTATAAGATCATTTTGGAATTTGTGGTGCTGATGAATTGTAATGTGTTTCACTGACAGGTGTTTTTATTATGTTGGGCTCCATTTACATATATCAATGAAGGTAGGTTAAACAACAGTTCAGTTGCACAACAAAACCTCCAAAAAGATCATTACGTTCATTTAACAGCTCTCTAAACCAGCATTTATTGCAAGACTGTTGTGTTAGACT
>NC_048409.1:15411340-15413561 GCF_013103735.1 Etheostoma cragini
TACACACTTAGGTGATTTAAGATTATCCTTGTGCTGTCTGTAAAGTTTTCAAACCTTAACTAAAATGTTAAAATATCATTGGAATAATAACACTATGTATGTTCAAGGATCACACTACTCTTCATCCTTCTTCGCTGACTGGAACAGAGGTAGCTGGCCACAAAAGAAGCAAAGAAGCCATTAAACAAGCAAGGACTCTCATGGGATGCAGATAACATAATTATAATGAGACCCCATGGGACATGTGAATCTGCCATCTTCATTTGAGGAACCCGCAAAAAAAGCATTTCTTACATCCTCAGATATACAGTATTATCTGTCTTTTACTGTGTATGTGTGTGTGTGTCTGTATCAAATATCAATATCAAAAATGTAATGGAAATAAAGCAATAAATGGGGTTTCACATTAGGGACCTAAGCCTGGATCACAAACGTTGACCCCAAAGCAATGAGGACAAAACAAAATGTTCTAGCTTACTTATGTTTGTCTTACATGTGCGGTGAAGGGAGGATACTGCATTAGTGCAGGCGAAGCATTTAGGCCCGGTTGCTGTGCACACACTGCACACTGTGCTCAGCGGGTCAGTGAAAGATGAGAAAAGTCTCTGCATGTTCTGCAGTGTTATTTTAGTTTGCTGTCACATTACTCTACCCCGAATTTGTGAAGAAAAATATCTGAAGTGAAAGTTCTGTCTCAAAATTAAGTTGTTGCGTGTCAGTGCACATTTTTAAGTGGGTATGTGGAAATCCAAGACATTTCTTAGTGGGTATACTGCGGATACCTGCGTATCTCATAGACTACACCACGGTATGTAAGCAATATCCTTTCAAAATTTGTGTATAAGTAGTTATACAAGTATTACTGTTGAAAATATTTGAATAGCATTCAACATTTACCAACAAAATATTGAGGTTTTATGCCTCTAGACTAGAACATCATGGATTATTTTGTTAGATATTTATAATTCAACAAATCAGTCAACAATACCGTGACTTACTTTAATCTATTTCTTTATAAAGTCACTGTAATTTGAGGTAACCTTGGTAAACTAAACTGATACTTCCCATGGGACCAGTTGCCTTATTTCTCCCAGTGGGAAAGTGATTCAGTTTGAAAGGGAAATGTGAATGACTTTGATCTTTCAGGACACTCTGCTTGTGCATTGAACAGAGACCTAGGTTTGTCTAAGGAGGTTAGAAACAAGAAATGACAGCAAATAACTGTATGACTCAGTGGGTATTTTCCTTCAAGGCTGGTTGAGCTTCTGAGGGACTTGTAACACTCAACAGGCAAGGACATTATAGCACTGTTTACATGCAGCATCTTTTTCTTGTTCCAGTGCTTAAGGCTCAAAAGCAAGGGATGGAGTTCATGCTTGAGCCGGCAAACTAACTAAAGCCTAAAATAGGAGCATGACAAACATCGGACCAGGGCACTGAGAAGAGATCATATATGTTTGCGGTACAGAGAGTGCAGAGGGTAAGGGAAAACAGGAAAAGAGGAAAGAGACACTGGATTGCTAAATCATACTCGAGCCGTAGTCAGATCTATACTAAGCTGGTGTGGGTGAGTCTTGCGTGTCTCTGTGTGTGTGTGGGGGTGTGTGTGCGCACAGAGGGCAGTCACCCACATTAGCCAGGTCAGTGGCTGTCTCATGGTTCGCCTGAGGACGCACAGTAAGTTTATTTGGCTGGCTGAACAAGGCTCCATACAACAGCCCAGGTCTGCCAAATCAGCTGTACAACTTCAAAAGAACTCAGCTCTGTGGGTGATGACACTGTTGTCAGGCTGACAGTGCATTCAAGAGAATTAGGATGTTTCCCTTTTCCCTCTGTATTTTTATGGGGAAAATAAACACAAAGAAGAAAAAACTCAAGGAGACCCAAGGAACAACAGAACCAAGTACTCAAGTTGTATCCGGTGATAAAAAGTGAAAACGTGAATACACAACTAGACTTCAAGAAAAAACTAAATTTGGAAGAGTTAGGCTGCTCAGGTGGATTATCTTGTCAGCTGAAACTCAAGGAATTACTTACTTTAAGGCTCACCAATATGATTTCAGGCAAGATTCATCAGGGCGGAAGGATAAAGTTCACAGTTATTCATGTATAGAAACAGGAAATATGCTTTATTAATCTAAACACCTCTCCGGGAACCATCACCTTATCGTGGTGGAGAGGTTTGTGTGTCCCTATGAACCTGAGGGCTGTGTTGTCTGGA
>NC_048409.1:15413661-15434798 GCF_013103735.1 Etheostoma cragini
GGCCTGGGAACGCCTCGGGATCCCCCAGTCGGAGCTGGTTGATGTGGCTCGGGAAAGGGAAGTTTGGGGTCCCCTACTAGAGCTGCTGCCCCCGCGACCCGATACTGGATAAGCGGATGAAGATGGATGGATGGATGGATGGATAATCTAAACATTTTCAACACTTTAATCCGTGACAAATGTGTAGAGTAGATATTATGCAAGTAAATGATGATGCAGACCCCTGATTTGTTGGTAATTTAGAATTAAGAGTACAAAAACAATATGCTAAACACACCAGCTGTACAAATGCCTCAAAATCACACTATTTTTTTTTTTTTTCTTTTTTTACATGTTAAGTTGATTTTGAAATAAGAGGCACAAAATTAGATGTGTTAGATGCCTTTTCAA
This sequence comes from Etheostoma cragini, assembly GCF_013103735.1. Classification (NCBI taxonomy): domain Eukaryota; kingdom Metazoa; phylum Chordata; class Actinopteri; order Perciformes; family Percidae; genus Etheostoma; species Etheostoma cragini. The sequence goes on from NC_048409.1 coordinate 15,414,052, forward strand.
GTCAGACATACCCCTGGGAGGTTAGGATAATATAACTAGAGCAGAACCACAACAGATCAAGGAGGAAAAGACGCAGATTAAAACAGGCACAAGATATGTAAATGTCATGAAAGTTTGACTTCTTACCTGCATTCATAGAGCATTTGAAAAGTGTTGCGTTCTTTCACAATATCTTAGCTTAATCAATGTCAGAGGTCCAAAAATTATATCAAATCAAAAAAGCAGAGGAGAACATTTTATTGGCATTACTATAATAATACATCATATATACATACATGTACTATGTATAAACGTTACACAAACGTACACCAGATCTTGCAGCTAAAGCTTTAAAGGATTGTTACAAACTGTTCTTTATTGGCTTCATCAGAAATTAACATGTTGTTCTGACACAGTTCAAGAGACAATTTCTTCAATTTCATAAAATAACTTTATCACATGTTAGACAAATGACTATTAGACAGTCATTCTGGATATCTCCCTTTTCAAATCTACAGTTTGCCTGATTAGTACTGTAGCAGCTACTGCCCAGTATGTCTTACAAAATTTTGGTTAATGGTTCATTTCTCAGGCTTTCTTACACCTGACAGTTGTCCTGTTTGCTTATGGAATAGTTTGCATTTAAAAAGAGAAGTGAAATGTAAAATATGCATGCCAGGACCTTTGCTCAGTCTTGTGCTAACCAACAAATATTGTAAAACTGGAAACTGTTGTGCCCGATTTTTGTACAAAACTGGGATGTAACAATTCAGCCTTCTCATGCAGATCAGTGTTTTTAGTTATTTATTATTATTTTGTCAAAATCTGAGATATATCAATATTCTTCAGCTTTGTTGCCCTGAATCAACATTAAAATATCTTAGGGATCATCTTGTCCACATCATTTTCTCTTGTCTAGTCTTAAACCGTCTGTGTCCAATGTGTCCTCTCATGCTAAAAATGTATTCAGCTCATGCATCATGAAAGAACACGAGAGTCAGTCTTTGCTCTGGCTGAACATAACACAGTCGCTGACTGGCTCACTCAGAGAATGAGCATTCTAGAATCCAGACTCAGAATGAGCATTTGCTGTCTTTGAACACTGCTTTCTTTTTTTCAGTGTTTTGTGTAAACAACCCGTGCCTGGGGCAGTGGTTAGGAGTCCCTAGTGTACTTTAATGCATCTGTTTTTCCTCTGGAATTGAAGATTATTTCCATGACATAATGTGTGTGCACATGTTTGCCTCCTTACCACGTCAAATTAAAACAGAAAACACTATAACAGGCGTCAAATAAATCCTAAAAATGTAAACAAGTTTCGATTTAAAATGTATTAGTGAGATATTTGTATTTGTTTAAAAAAGTGTGTGTGTGTGTGTGTTTGTGTGTGTGTGTGTGTGTATTTTGAGGAGGTGGCTGAATGTCTAGTGGGACAGCAGATGGCCAGCACTCACCCTCTAGGCTCTCTTCTCTCATTGGCTTGCTTGGCAGTGAATCTGTTAAAACTGGTCTCAACCGAAAACTTGAACTGCATGCAGTATACACACAATAACACGTATTGTAGCCATGGAGTTAGGGCGACTCATCAAAAGCTACAGTAGACAAGTCCTAGACTTTTATCTAATATTAGTCCATGCTGTTGACTGCTGACGTGATGGATGTTCCTCCCTAACCAAGGCAGAAAACTATAACGAAGGCTTTAAATCAGCAATGATTATTATTTTATGTGTATTATTATTTTGCAAAAGTCATTTAATATATATACTAAAGGCTCAATAAATAACCTTGGTAGTATAAAATGGTTTAGTACGCCTCGTAGTTTTTACAAATACCTTTACAGAACAAATAACAAAAACAAATTAGTTTCAGTTGTTTTATTCTACATATTTTCTTTTGAAAGATTTGCTGCCGGCCTTTTTTTAAAATTGGTACCACTTTACATGGTACGCTGTAAAAGGGATTACAAACACCAATTTTGTTAGTAACGGTTGATAAACAATTTACTGTTGCTTTAGTGATGAATTGCAACATTTTCAGAAGGAATGTTAGCTGGTGATTGTTCTTTCTATTTGTTATTAATATGGTTGGTAATGTTAATAATCATTAAATAAATGTTGTTGGGATTCTCATTTTCTAGTAAGACATATTACATTAGTAAATGACAGTAAAGGATTTCCTAAACTTAAATGAAGACATTACATAATACTTACTAAGTCATTTGTTAAAGTGTGCCATATTAAAAAGTGAATAAACACTTGCCAAAAGGCAATCCAAACCTTCTGCACAGCTGTGTCTTTGACTGTTACAGTCTAACAGCATATGTCTGACAAACTAAAGGTGCCTTTGGTTCACTCCCAAAATGGATTTAGCTCAACAAACTCCACTGTACATTTATTGGATGTGACAGGAAATAAATGTGCAAGTCACACTGATCTTAGCGTGGTAACAGGCGGCTCTCCTGATGTGTGCTGAAAGATGGTGTAAAATTAATCTCATGACGAGAGGACCAGTTTGAGTCTAGGTATTGAGAGTTTGAATGTTTTGGAATATTTTGGCTGGTTCTCACTTCACATATTTAAAGTTTAAAGTTTTAAGGTTGAATGAAAATAATGGTTAAGTAGAATTTGAGTTTTATTTTTGTGGTTTTAAGTATTCTTTTTTTGTGAACAACTTTTTTTTTTCCCAATCAAACTAAACACACAATTAACATTAGACAACAATAAAAAATAACCCCCCCCCCCCCCCCCACCCAATCCCTCATACCCTGGCTCTCTAACAGATTTTACCGGCCATAACAGACCTCAAAACCAACAATGTAAATACAGCTATTAAGTTACAGTTACCTTATCAACCATTGAATGCCATGCTGAGATAGTATCGGGTCCGGCACTGGTTTTAAGTATTCTGAACTAATTGTTGAGATCTCAGATCTCTAAAACTAAGTTCAAGGGTCATCAAAGATTTGATAATGATTTGATGACTGTCAGATAATCATACAGATTGTAAACAGATTTGCCAGATTATTTTAATTTGAAAAGTGAGTAAACCCGTAATGTTGCTAATAATCTCTCCCTGCGTAGGAAAATCTTGAATGTGCATTACTACAACAAATATGGCAGGTCAAAGTTGAACCAGGAAGTTGTCAGCTAAACAAAGAGTTTGGGTATATTGTTGAAAGTTTACCTTCATTGTCTCTTCTGAATGAGTTTGAGTAACCTTGTGTATTTTGCTTTGTTGGATATCTACTTTTTTGTAAAGCCACCGAGTCCCCAGATCTCAGCAATTACTTTGGTGAGTACAATGTAGACATAATCAATAGAATTGATGAAGAAAATTAAATCTTAATTGTGAAAAGTCTTTTTTTGTTTAGGATTTCCAGAATTAGATTCAGGTTAACACCACATACTGTAGAGTTTTGAGAATAGGTATGTTGTGTTAAGGTTAAGGACAGGGGCTAAAGCAATTTGTCAATAAGGGTCCTCAAGTAAAGTACTTCTGTAGAAAGTGTAGAAAGTGTGTGAGAAAGAGAGTCCTTATACAGGTAAATAAAATGTGTACCCTTTTGAGTTGTCATCTTTGCTGTTTTAAAACTCAACAAAGCAACTAATACATCTTTGTAAAATGTAATTATTCATGCAGGAAAGTCGCAGTCACTTGTTCTGTAGCCATGGCCATTGAAATACTTATCTGTTCTATTCTACACTTCATAAAAAATAGAATGTAACCCCCAGAATCATAGATATTTGTTGAGCTTCTTACCAAACATTGTTGCTATTGGCTTTTGTGCTTAGACCTAAAATCATATCCAGAGTGACATGCAGCTTTAGAGGAAATGTTGTAACCGAATCCCTGGGAGGTTTTTGTGCTTTTATGAGTTTTGAGACGGATGATGAAGCCTTGTACAGAGGTTTTAAATCGTCTTTTTTTAGATAATCCACACTTGTTCAGCCTGACTCTTTTTTTACTGTTGCGGTTCTTCGTGTTGCATCGCAACAGGCCACCGTCTTGCTTTGCGCAACATTGTCTCAGTTCCACGCTTTGCTCTGTTGCACATGGCTTACAGAGCCAATCACACAAACACGGCACCAGAAAATAGACCATTATCCCACTGCACCGCCCTTCAACAGAGAGATCTTTAATGGTGTGCAGAGCCACTGCACAGACTGAAACATCAACACCATTCAATTCCATGAGTGTTTCCACCATCAATAAACATGTATAACAAAAAGATTAACAATAGGAAATGGCAGTCTTGACGTCAGGTATTTTGGTCAAATCTTGATGAAGATAATAATAATAATAATACAAGTTTGAAACAACATTTAAACATCTCATCATGCACATATGTGAAAATAGTACTGTATCTACAAAAACACCAACTTTAAAATGTAAATTCTTAAAGTGTATTTATTTATTATAAATTAGTTTGTGTCAGTGAGTGGCACTGCTTTGGCCTCTCAATTCTCTCATCACCTTCTGTGCATGTTGCCACTATTGTTGGAGTATCACTATATTAACAGGCACGTAAAGCTGCCTAGAATATCATATAATCCCCAAATTGGCTTTGTACCAGGTTTTACTTAGGTACAATATATACAGGTGTGGTCGAAGAACAGTCTAAGGTACAGGTGCTGTTAGGTGTGGCAGGTGTATCTAATAGCTGATATACAGTGTGCAGGTAAATATATCAGATGGAGGTGTATATATAGACAAAGACTAGCAGCAGAAGGTTGCGTATAATGCCGATGACTCCCAACACTGCCAGGAATCTCTCCTCTGGTGTGCTCAGGTGTGGACACGTTATGTCCATGTAAATGTTTTTCAGTCCCTCTACTAACCACAAAAAACAGTTTTAGCAATGGGTGTGAGTAATAATCCATATATTTGTATACATGTACTATTCAAGTAGATTTAAGGGTGCTCAGAAGTAGATATGCCTATGGGTTCCTCTGTTAATAATTCACTTGGAAATGTTGGTCCCTTTAAATAGTTTTAATGGCGTACCACATCTTTCCCTACCCAATGTGGTTAAATCACAACCAGTCTGGTTAAATCAAAGGTGCCTTTGTTGTCACACCATTTAGATAAAATGAACTGGCAGTGATATCTTAAATGTCACAAAGGAGTTTGATTCATATGACATGTAACACACGTTACAAAGATGAAGATGCAACACAGTCAAATAGGACCACCATTACATCAATGGCACTTGTCTGAGCAGTCACAGAAATGCTTGGCCCCAGTCATATGAATACAGATGCCCATTACTAGACTGGATATACTGTCATGTGACATGTGTGGTTGTGTGAAATTGTCTTGAAGATGCAGTTTCATCAATTGGAGGAAAGTGCAGATGACTCCACCTGCAACTTCTTCCCTGTGATTGTCAGTACTTTTTAGCTAACAGAGCAAAGCTTAAGGGATAAGCAGTGATGCAGGTGTAGATAAATATGGCTACTATCCAGTTGAAGTCACTGCCAAGGATCTTCACATCTTACCGCTCAATCTGAATACTCAAACCCTCTTAGGTATATAAATACTTAAAGAGGAGGAGGGTGGCAGTTCGGAGAAAGGTTAAGGACGGTGTCAACGTCCCTCATTTAAATTCTTGCAGACAACCTTAGGTGACGGAGGTGTAGATGTAGACAAATATGACCACTAAAAGATTGAGGATGGTTCCTATTATGCCCAGCACAGCTAAAATTCGCTCCTCGCGGTCATTTGTCGTGTCTTCCTCTCTAGCGTGAGCGCTGCAGACATAGCGGCTGCCGGGGACCATGGTTACCATCACAGAACCCCACCCCCACAGGGCGCCACGCCTGGATTATGGAGTCAGAGATGGGGGCAAATGGAAATAGGAGGCAGAAGAGAAAGAAACAAGTTATTGATTTTGAACAAAGTAGCTAAAACTTGTCCCCTTATTTTCTAAACACACACACAAACACACACACACACACACACACACACCGCACACATCTTTTAGTCACAACATGTTTTTGCATGCATTTGGGTATTGAATATTGAAAAATAAAGGGTTTTAAGTAAGGGTGAGAATGAAATGAGATTTTGACGTTGTTCTACTCAACATCTGCACCAATAGAAGTGTGTCACACCACATTTAACAACATGTAAAAGCACTGAACACACACTGTACAGCAATCTGGGCAAGAAAAAAAGACAGAAATATAACAACAAAAATTCAATTAAAACACATAAATAATAAGGTAAATAGGGAAAAAAGATGGGGGTGTTGGCTGATATCAAATCAGGCTTGATAATAATATTAATTATGGGGCACTAGACAGTTCAAATTGAATAAAAGGCAGGAAATGAGACCGGATCACTTCTACTACTGCTCCTGTCCTCACATCTCCCAACTTCTCACTACCTCTTTCTCTTCCTTAGTCTTTTCTCACTTCTTTCGCATTCCCATCAACTGCAAGACAACATCCAATACAGTACCAACAGCCTGTAGTGCTATTACGTAATTGCACACCTTCATCACATTCACCTCGACGTCTTCTCTTCCTCAAATATTTCTCCTTCCATCCTTTGAACTTTTTTATATCCTCTGCCACTAAGAGTGCTAATGTGAGATCACTGGTGTCAGTAAAAAATGATTGAGTTTGGATGCTGATGAGGAAATTATCAGCAGTCCTCTCGGACTGTTTGGGAATGCAGAGAGGAAAGGAGGATAGGATGAGGACACCCAAGTGTGTTTATTAATATCTGTGTGTGTGTGTGTGTGTGTGAGACTGAATTACTTCTGAGCTTTATATGAGATCTCCACTGCCCTGAGCTGTTCACACTTAGGTCCACTAATCAGTAACATTGGTACATTTTGTAATCATGAAGAAAGGTACTGCTTTATGGACAATCTCTACTTCTCAAATTCTTGTGTAAACACAAAAAAGCTGAATTTTCAGAAGCGTCTCTTTACTTGCCTCCTGCATCCTTTACTCTGTTCTCCACTTGTTGTATCTTTTCAAGTTGTTGGTGCGCTGGGAACCATTTCCACATCCAGCAGCTGTTCTGGCAGCTGTGTTTGTGTGTGTGTGTGTGTGTGTGTGTGTGTGTGTGTGTGTGTGTGTGTGTGTGTGTGTGTGTGTGTGTGTGTGTGTGTGTGCCACTATCTTTTTATGCAGCTTAGTCATTCAACAGTGTAACGTGATTATTTCCGACCCAATTAGAGGGAATGCATGACACACCTCCAACGCAGGGGCATAAAGGCCTCAGAATGAAGAAACAAAAAGAAAAAAACAAAAGAAAGTACAATAGAGAAAATAGAAAACACCAGAAATGTTGACTACAACAGGCCGTGTTGTTGCAATGAAAGGTATGATAAACACAGTATTAAAGATAAACCAAACTGGACACTGCAACTGTGGTTATACCTTCACTTCCTGCAGCTGTGGGAGAAAATGGCTGGCCACATGTTAGAGTGTATCTAGTATTCACCATTTAATGGTCCAATTAAGGTCAGTCTAAACAAGGTATATTGTGTTCTGTACTGTAACTTGACCAAAAGCACAAGGCAGTCCAGCAAATAAGCTGTCAAATACTTAATGTGTAATGCAGCATGATCTTACACTGAACAGTTCCGTACTTGTCAGATGTCTGCTTTTTAAGCAGGTCCTTCTGAAATGTGTTGTCTTTTACAACACATTTTGATATATGACTCTATGTTGTATTCTTCTTACATTTGATTTGCAAATGTTATATTATGGTTTAGTTTTTTTTGTAGTATTGGAATACCGTAACTTTGCATGCAATAGACATGTATGGCAGCACTATATTGGCTTAATTAGTGTGAAGAAGAGTCAGAGACAAAAAGTAACGTCTCTAAAAATGTCGTGAAAGGTAGTGACACTGAGGTGATCACAAAGGACAGCACTAACATTGACAATTTAGTGTGAAAGTTAGTCTAAAGTTTAAAAACTCCTATTTTGTTTTTAACTGTCTATTCATGTGTTTTATCGGTTTTCGATGCTTATGATTTTTAACTGTTTGTACTTGTGTTTTATCTGTTTAACTGATTTTATGTAAAGCACTTTGAATTTCCCTGTTGCTGAAATGTGCTATACAAATAAAGCTGCCTTGCCTTGCCTTGCAAAACTGTGTACAAATAATGATTTGAGAATCTTTACGCCTAATTGTGTTGCACTTCTGAGAGCATGTATATTTGTCACAGCATATGTGTATTTGTACATTGTAAATGTGTTCACATACAGCACATATGCTTGAAAAAAAGGAAAACGTTGACATTTGCACAGTATAATGCCATTCAACTGCACTTTTCTACCATCCAGTGACACACATTAGACTGTGCAACACCCCACATTCAGTTATTCCAACACTCTCTTTCTTTTCTACTCTCTTTTCCTCCCTTCTTCCTTCCCTTCAAGAACATCCTATTAATGAACCGCAGCAGCTCAAGCATTCAGTCATTGAAATTATTTTTGAGCGCATTAATTCTATTTCAGCTAATCAAACTTCTATTATTCCAACAAATTATTCCCACAAAAGAGCAGGAGGTATTGGATTTGATTGTCTTGTGGTCTGTAGGCGAATTAATAGCCAAATGACAAAAATGCATGCCCTTGTTAACCTGCCATACTCCCTTCCCATCACCTAGAGCAGAGAGAGAACAGGGGCCGAGGGGTTAGTTCAAGTCTGTCTGACTCATTGATCGTTTATCTGACTGAGGTATGTCCAAGTTAGAATCTATATCCCTGACCATGGCTCTGAAATATTAGTACTGTGCTGTGTTTTGATAAATCTATGGCGCTGTCCTTGGTGCTGAAATAGCAGGCAGATTTGTAAGTGCAACTTGTTTTGAGTGCTGATCTTCTGTCAGTTCAGGATTCGCTAGTCACGAGTGAATGAAACAAATTGGGTCCGTCCCCCCTGTTAAAAATCCCAAATTGCCTATTGCTAGCAATAATTTATAGAACTTTTTCTGTACCCCTTATTAGTGATACAAACAAATAAATACAATTATATATTTGTCAATTTGAAGGTTTTTCCCATAAATCTTGGTTTATTGCATTGTTGACAAATGAAATCTCATGTTTGCTCATTTCAATCTTTAGGGGTTAGTTAAAAGTTTTTCGCTGTACAGAACTATTATTCAGAATTCAAATTGTGACCATTAATTAACTAAAACAATAAAGCTGTGTTCCTTAATCTAAATTCCCTAATGTATTCATAACATTTTCATGCAAACAAGGCATGTATTTTAGTAAAATGTGTAATTAAAGCTGCATATGGCAAATATTATTTTCATTTTATTTTGACCCAGACCACAAGGACACAGGGTCATACAGTAGAAGTACCGAGTAACACTGGGGAATTCACCAATGGCTTTCCCGCTGATTTAGCAATGCAAGGTGGTCTGCCCCATGAAATTCTTGCATAATATCCATCATAATTGGTGCAGATAGCTTCTCTGCTCTCACATTAGTCAGATTAATGTATATAGGGTGTGATATGAAGTCCCTACGGATGGTCCAACTACAATGCAGTGTGCATTATTCCAGAGTCTGAGAGGTCATATTCTCAACTGGTGTAATCTCATGAAACATCTAGAATGTAAATAAGAGCCTGTGACATTACACACAGAAAGAAGAAAGATTGATTTACTGAAATAAGTCACTTATTAAATAAAGTACATTTTTTCCTTCAGAAAGTTAACTTTTTGGAAATGTTAGCAGTATTGTTTGTTCCTAAAATAGCCGACAAGCACTGATATGTGCAGACATAACCAAGAGGTGTAATGTTCTTGAAGGAATAGTTGCCCTTCAATACACACGTAGTGCTTCCTATGAGGCTGCGTAATCTTTTCAAGAAGGTTCACAAACAACATGTTTAATTTCAAGGTTTTATTAGTAAGATTTCAATGGCTGGAGCTTTTTAGAGTGTAATGGGTGATTGCGAGCACTGCTTAAGAAGCCTATCAGAGTCTGTTGAGAATGGTTTCATTTTATCTGACATAAGCTCTTCACCAGGGAATTAGAATTGCATTATTTCAGGAGGAAAAGGATTTAGTTTGGACAAAATTGGAATCTTCTACAAATAATGTGAGGATTTGTTAAATCACAGGATTTATGGGACTGTTTGGAATTTGAGGGATTGAATTACAGCTCCAGTTGTGTTGCATCCCTATTTTTGAGTATGGTCTAAATAGCCAGATGGGTGTTTATATAAATAGAAAGACAGAAGATCTCAAATTTATAATAAGATCAATTGAGGACCAGCAGAGAGGCAGACAGTTAAACACTGTACAGGAGAGAGAAAAAGAGAGAGACAAATAGACCAACCAAGTAATAGACAGCCAGACAAATGGGCATAATTTGACATAATCAGAGGCAGACCTGCTAACATGTTCTGCCCCATCTCCAGTTAGCATCCAGACCAGAAGCTTAAAAATGTTTTGTCCCATTACATACATTCAGAGGTGGCTAGTAACAAGTTACATTTACTCCTTTACATTTACTTGAGTAAGTTTCTGAAAAAATTATACTTCTAGGAGTAGTTTTAAATCACAATACGTATTACTTTTACTTGAGTAGATTTGTGAAGGCTTCAATGTGCTTGTTACTTTTCTTTTTACCTCTGTGGTGTTCTACGCTGCATTTTCATCCCCCCCGCGTTTACCTTTAGTAAAAGTGTGGAACAGCAGCAACACTATGTCTGATTGAATGCTTGTGTTAAAAAATAAATCAGACTCAAGTACAGTTACTCTGTACTTGAGTATTTTTTAACACCATGCACTTTTTTTTTTTACTCGTCCTCAAGTAATTATTTGGATGACTACTTTTCACTTTTACTTGAGTCGTATTAGTCTGAAGTAAAAGTACTTTTACTTGAGTACAATTTTTGGCTACTCTACGCACCACTGCATACATACGTATTATTGAGAGATACAGTCTAAAGAGAAGAGAACCATAGGGGTAAATAAGAGATTGAAGAATGAAAGGACACTGAAAAAGGAATGAGATTGTTGGAGATTGATGATGGAAGAAAAGATGGATGAGGAAGTGTGTGTATGCGTGTGTTTGTGCATGCGTGTGTGTTTGGGTAATTCGTGAAGTCTCAAATAGCAGCAACCTTTCCCTTTAAGATGCTTTTATGGTCTTGTTCTGATCTTTGTCTGAAACGTTAGCAAAAGGTAGACTAGACTGTCTCCACATCTTGTAATGTCCAACACGCATAATCACAATCTCACACACACACAATCTCACACACACACACACACACACACAATCTCACACACACAAACACACACATTTCATCTCAGGTGTTGTCCATGTGTTTGCATCTCAAAAGTGAATATACAGTATAAAACACTACATATACACATGCGTAAACCTAGTTTACCCACTACTGCAGTGTGAGTAGAGTAGATCCAGGACTGACTGACACTGACTCCAATGCTCTTAATGAGCAAATAAGTTCCATGGAGAGTTTGGTCTACTTAATCGTTTTGTGTGGCTATGTATTCACATTGGATACGAATGATTTTAGTGTCTAGGACTGTTATCGTTAATTATTTTGGAATGATTTAACATTGAATTAAAATCAAACCTCTCAAACATGGTAGGTTGTTTAAATACACTGTTACATCTCTATGTGAAAAGATTAAATCACATAGGATCCACTCACTGCTTTATCTACCCAGCATTCATCGTCATAATCATAGCAGGGTTGACAGTAGTTTTGATAACAGCAGATTTAATTTTGTTTCCCACAGCTACCAGCGCGTCACCTGTGCAACATGGCAGGCAGCTGTTGGTTTGAATGGATGACTGTTTTATTGCTCAACCTCTTCCCAGCATGCCCTTTTAGTAATATATGTAATCTTTCATTTGCAGTATCTAAATAGCCACACTCTTTTTCATTCAGTGTCACTTGTGTGTTTATGTACTGTAAGTACAGTTATGATACAGTTATATACAGGGTATGAAAAATGTATCATTGCAGAAAGATCTGTGGTCTATCACCAGCACAAATGCCACTCATAAGAATCTGCTTTAGTCAGGTTGTCTCTTTAACACAACACTATATCACTCTTTACATGACCGCTAGCCAGATTAATTATTTTAGAATTTTTTATTTAGAAATAAATCGCTTAAATATTTAAGACAAAAGTACACATACATCCCACACTGCATTGCAGAGATGGATATCTTTCACTCTTCACCCACACTTAGCTGTTTTTCTGACATTTCCCAATCTGCCATTCATTGCACATTAATCTGTCTTCGAGTGTCCTGGGGGCCAAGGTGTTTATGCTGGCCATAAAAACGCAATGTACCAGGTTTGAGTCCAGCTGTGTTGCCTGTGATCCCCCAACTCCCATCTTTCATTTCCTTTCAGCTCAATAATGAAAGCAAAATGCTTCCAAAATACTTCCAAATAAAGGAAATGTATCACTTGTATCTTTCTGTCTCAGCTGTCACTGGGACAATGATGTCTGTTGTAGAGTGAACTCTAGATAACGTTAACGCTTATGAAGCTGGGGTGTGTCTATTGAAATCATTGTAGCTAAAACCTGGGTTCTCTGATTTGAATGATGTGAGATCCTAATGTCCAGAGTACTGTGTCTCACATGGATGTTTATGGGATTGTACTTCATCTCATTGTATGCTCTTGACATTGACATATCATGATGAGGACATTTTATGTTTTTAACTAATCACGGTCCAAGATATTATATTATTAATAGTAAGCCAGGCAAAATACTAATAATGTGTGTGATGTACTGTGTCTTGACTATCCAGTAGTAACAGTATTAGTAACAGTAGTAACTATCCAGGTGATGAAGGATTTGCAGATATTGATTGGTACTGTTAGTGACTCCACAGAAAGTCTCAATCACTGATCTCTCAGCTTTTGTGGTTTTTACAATACAAACATCTCCGTTCAGCAGAAATCAATGATACAAACAGACATATGCACAAGAAGAGTTCTTGTGTGGGACAAAACTGAGCTGTAAAGATCATCTGTTTATTGCCAAAAGACATATCCTCGCATGGTGAGCAATAAGGCAATAGTTTAAGGATTGTAATTTTATTTTATGAAGCCTTCATGGAAAAACACACATGCTTTTGATACACTCACAATGTCTCTCGTTTCTATCTCTAGTTGTCTTTCTTTGACGCACAGACACTCACACATACACACACACACACACACACACACACACACACACACACACACACACACACTGGCTGGCCAGTGCTGCTAGAATATGACGCCAGCGGCCATGAAGCGACTGTCACTTCTCCTCAGACACAGCCCCGCTTCCTCCGAGTTTGTACACATGTGTTTTTATAGTGTGTATGTATGTGTGAGGAAAAACTAGAGAGGGGAAGAGAGGATGAATGTGTTTACTGTAAGACAGTGTGACACCATGTTTGTGCTGTATTTGTGACAGTAAGAAAAAAGTGATAGTGTTGTTAATTCTATGTGTGAACATATTCCACTATACCATTACAAATGCGAGAGAAACATCCTCTAACATTAACATAGTAGGCATCCTGTATGGTTTAACAAGCTTTATGGCTTTTTTTTCAACAAGTATGCCGCGATGAAAGATTATCAGGTGTTAATTTAACCTAAGTGGTCCAGAAAATTGTATCTTAAAGTGTCCATATTATGAAAGAAATCACTTTTTCTGGGATTTCGGATATCATTTAGTGTCTCTGGTTCTTTCACACACATTCAAACTTGGAAAAAAAACTAACCATGCTGTTTTCAGTGAGAAACAGGTTTCTGTTTGTCCTCTGCCTTCAGTCTCCTGGTGAGCTGTTCAAAATCTGCACGGCTTTCTACATCATGTAGAAATACAAAAGAACTCCTTCCATGTCCCTGTTCTGCAGGTATTCCAGACGTGCACCCTCATTTAGATGAAGTCTCCCAGCTAATCCTGCCTTGTACTGACAAAGGTTGAAGTAAGAGTTATCTAGCTGATGTGATCTTACCTAGCTACTGAGCATGTGCGACTCCCAACAAAGATAGTATAGAAGGGAGATGTCTCACTTTGTAGCTTAAACAAGTGAGATGTCTCACTCTGTAGCTAAAACAGAGACCTAAACGCAGGGTGGAAACGGGATTTACAGCAATGTGCAGTACAACAAAAATATGGTGTTTTTTGGAAATGAAACCACGTAAACTTATTCTGGTGCAACCTCAAAATACATTTGTGTAACTGAAAATGAGCATAATAGGGAAGCTTTAAGTTGTGCCAAATAATTAAGTTGAGCGTCTATGGTGGTGGAAGGCAAAGTCAACGTTTAATACTTTTACATACTCTTCCATGCCTGTAGGTGGCGGTAGCTAGCAGGATGAGTGATGACCTTATTGATTTCAATAGATAGAGTTAGAGATGCAGGTAGATGTGACAATAGGCTCGTTGGAGATGAGCCAGTTCTGCACAGAATCGATCGCAGCCCAATGCATGCCGGTTAGATTAGTGTGCGACTTGATCCCGACTTGCTCTGACGTCGTGCACGCATAGGCAACGATAACCTCACAAGTTCAAGGCAGCCGCAGTTCTGAGAGGTAGGCAGTGCAGCTGCTTTTCCACGACTGCAAGACCCAGGCAGACCCGGGGCAAGCTGGGAAACACCAGCCTCTCAGCTGATTTAACAGCTGATTTAACAGTTAATTGAATTGACTCAACATGTTGACGTTTTATATAAATTTGTGTTTCTAACCCCCCCCCCCGGCTGCTGCCACCACCTCTCATCCACTTTAGAGGCGAGGCGCAGTTCATCTCGAACGAGCCTAATGCTAACATTAAGATGGCTAAATATTTAAAGAGGAAAAATACAAACCCTTGACTTGATACTGGTTAGGACTGATGGGCCCATTAAAAGTGGGGATCAAAAGAAAGAAAAAAAAGCGAGCTCAAGGAAATACAGTGACAATTATCTGTCATAGAGCTTCTTTCACTGAGGATTCAGCTACACTGACTCCATTTTGCTTAGTATGTAGGGAAAAACTTACCAACAGTGCTATTGTTCCTAGCAAGCTCTAACACCATTTACACCATTACCAAAACATCTATCATTCCAAAACAAGAACACAGAGTTGTTTGTTCGCATAATCATACAGAGAAACTGGCGACTTTGATGAGGAAAAGACCACAAAGCTTTCGAAGCATGCTAACATAGCTGAACATGTGGCCAAGTAAAAAAAATGTGGCAGAGACATTAATACTGCCGAACTGCAAAACCACAAGATGCTAGAGTGAGTATCACTATAAGTTCTTATAATATTACATACTATGAAAAGCTAATGTTTCATTTTGTAGCATTTGGGATGCTGATGTGCAATAAGAATTTTTCAATGTCAAAAGTGCACTTTAACACAAAAAAGTTAGAACAACAGTGGTTTATAGGCTTGGTTCAGTTTCCATTCAGGTGCCATGCTGAATGTCACATGACCCTCATATCCTGTCAGATCACATGACCTGCATCCAAAAATGTGGACTAGCTTAATACTCTTAAACCCTGAGTCTTTAGGATTAGGACTGAGTCCTGAGTCCTAACTGTCACCTTTAAAGTTTGCCAACCTTCTGAGGGAATATAATGCTCATTGTTGGATGGACAAAACGTGTACATGCACTCATACATAGGCACAGACACTGACACACATGTCAGCCATGACGGCATACCATACAGATAACGTGTACTCACCACACATTGCACCAGGGGGGCAGCCCAAAACTCCCTTCTTTCTTTTCTTTATCCGAGCATGTTGTCAGTTTTTTCTTATCCTCCGCCCTGTTGGTTTCTTTCACCTCTCTCTTCTCCTCCTCCTCCCCCTCCCTGTCCCCCCTCTCACCACTGCTGTTCAGGTCCAGCTCTGTCGCTGGTGGGGAGAATTCTGGCAACACACACACACAAAACACACACTCACACAGCTCCAGGGGATGCTTAGAAAATACACTTAGACACGGCTTGGCTCACATACACCTCCACACCCACACAAGCAAACACACAAACACAGCTGAGCTTTTTGACAGTCCTTATAGCCCTCCACACACACACACACACACACATAAAAATGCAGCTGGTATATCCGCAGCTGTATGGAGACTGTGTTGTTGTGTCCTCCTCCGTTACTGTTTTGAGGAATCTGTGATTCAGGTCGCAGCAAAGGAAGTCTCTATTTTAACTCCTTGGTTAAAATAAGTTGTAGAATTGTCCTTATGTAGTCATGGAGACAAAAACGAAGTATGCACTCTGCTTCCAATTAAGGATGATGTGTGTTGTTGCACATCAAATCATTTCCACACTTACATTTCCTCAAGCCATGACAGCAATCTTCCACTGGCCAAATCTCTGTAATGAGGTCATTTTCAGAGACAGTTGGAACAGTTCCAATCAGTCTAGGACAAAGTAAAAATAGGAAAGATTTGTGAATGCTTCAGCAGTGTTTGGCTTCTCTCATCTGGCAGTGATGTAGCCCCAGAGTGACTGTCAAAGCAGGTACAACATGTCAATCCAAAACAGATCTGTATTAATCAGCCAGAAGTGGATCATGTTCTCATAGAAAAGAAGAAATTGTTCTGGTCCTGATGTAGTCTTAGTGATCTCTCCAACGTTAATTTCCTTCTTCTTCGTTGTTTCCACACAAGATGAAGGTCCAGTTCCTCTCTCTGTAGTAATTCCACTCTCCCAGAGAACTTGCACAGCTGGCCCAAGATGTGTATGTCTTGTCTTAATTTGTAGCAACATTTGAACTTATCCCAACTCGGCTGTCATCTGACACACTTAACTGCTTGTTTATTCCGGTGAAAAAATCCCTTAGAATTTAAAAAAGCCAGTGTTTTTTCCTTCTGTTTCGCCCTCCACGGTGCAAGGAGCGAGTTCTTTCCAGAGTGGGGTGTCAGCATCAATATTTAACGGGAAACTCTTGCTCTGGGATATCAGAGTTAAAGTTCTCATGCCGCGTCATCTCTATGTTCTACTCTTTTTTTGTTCCTCTCTTCTCTCTATCAATTTGTCAACCTTCTTGAAGCTTGTGCTGCCATGTACAAACCTCAGTAATGTCTCCTCACTCAGGACCTTATCCCTTGTAGCTGCTCACATAGTTTTTTATTAAGCCGGTCCTTCTGTCCTTCACTGTTTCTGTTTACTCTCCACCCTGCAGCAAACCTTCAAATAACCTTCCCTCAAACCCTCTTCAGTCATATGAAACCTTCACTCTGTAAACTTGCCTTTGTCTCCCTCTAGCAAGCTGATTCACTTGCCCTATATCGTACAACCTCCTGCCAGTGTCTTCTGTTTCCTCCTGTCCTTCTTCTGTCTAATGACTGCTGATTTCTGGTTGAGTCCTCTGTATTCCCCCCCTTATATCTTTCTCATTGTTCCTCTATCTCCCTGTACCTCTCCTCTTGCATGCCAAATACACACTATTCTAGCTGCTGTGCTCTGACTCATACTGCTCTCTCCTCCCTTTTCCTCCCAGAAGCTTGCTATTTTTTTTTTACTCCTGTCTCTAACAGCACATAGGGATCCATTCAGCATTTCTCTTTTGGCCCAGGCAACGAAATGAGACAGCTGCCTATTGTTGAGACCGATGGAAGGACAACATGATTACAGGTGGTTTCTTCTCCCCTCTTCTGAAACAGAGCTGTCTTTTCACTTGCTGTGGACAGTGATGCAAGGGTGCTCCCTTTCCCCCCCTTCTGCTGCTTCTTCAGGTACACGTTTGTCACAGTCTAGAAAAAATAAAATACACAAAAAGTCGTGGAAAATGTTGCCTGAAAACTAACACAACAGAGAGACTCTCTGATAGTGATATAGAAGGATTGGAGAAGAATGATATGTGGATAATAAAAAGAAAAAATAGATGGCCTCAGGATCTGTTTAAGTGACAGCAGAGGAGATATGGAGAGAGGGGGAGGAGGCAGGGCGGGTGGAGGAGGATCAAGAAGAGGGGGAGAAAAAAAAGCTTGTGTGTGTATGTGTGTGTGGGTGGAATTAAAAGATTATTGTAAAATGGACATGATTGAAGCTGGAAGGAAGGAAGGAAGGAAGGATGGGAAGAAGGAACGAATGAAGGAAGGAATGAATGCATGGGTGAGAGATGGACATGTGCATGGATTTATGCATGAATGCTTTGACAGGTTGACTGCTCTTCTATGACATCCAGGAAAGCTGTCGTGGAAAGAAAAGAAGAAAAGTGCCTCTCCCAGTCTCTAATAAGTCAATACTATTAGTATTCAAAATATATCATTTAAACGTTTCATAAATAGTTGAAGCGTTTTGTTATTTTACCTGTGTGGGAATCCTGTCATGCTCTCTCAGACAATGCTCCGCTCCTCTCTTTTAATTTCTACCTTTCTCATCGATTCTCCCCGTCCCCCGTCTGTTCCTGCAGCCTCTGTCTGTGCTATCACTAAAATGCAGCAGCCCTTTTCCCTCCCTCCTCTTCCACGCCCTGTCTCTCCCACTTCGAGAGAAGCTTCGAGAACAGAGTTGCCAGGCTCTGTGAGTGGAAAGCTCCCAGGACATGTGAACACCATTCATAACCATGCCACATGAATAATAGACACACAATACACTCATATTTTCTCATACAGTATGCATGCACGTGGAAAATACACGCACACTTTCCACCGCTCTCTTTCTATCTGACAAAGACAACAAGACATCCTGCTGATAAATAAACATACAGTGAGGTTTTTATTATTCATGCATACCTGAGCAACATTCCCAGCACACACACACACACACACACACACACACACACACACAAACGCACAAACGCACAAAAGACACAGACACACTTACATTCACCTGGCACTGAAACACAACACACCAAAAGCATCAATAATATAGGCAGTTTTTTGCAGTGTGAGATAACAGCTGCAAATCAATGTGAAAACTATGAAAGATTATCTATAGTGCATGTCCACACACACACACACACATATACACACACACACACACAATGCACATGCTGGATAAAAACGTTCTCATTTGAAATAGAAATTATGTTTGACAAACAATGACCAAGTCAGACAGTATGCGGGGTGTGTGTGTGTGTGTGTGTGTGTGTGTGTGTGTGTGTCTTTCTGTCTGTCTGTCTGTCTGTCTGTCTGTCTATTCATGTGTATGTTGTCCCATATTTGTGCTTGTACATGGGAACTACTGTGTGTGTGCGTGCATGCGTGTGTGCAGCTAGTTAGAGCTGTCCTTCAGGCCTCTAGCATCACCCAGTGCCACCATCTGTCCTGCCAGCAAGATGGAAAGTGTGTGTATGTGTGTGTGTGTGCCCGTGTCCCCCTGCCCCAGGCAGGCAAACCTACAAGCACGGAGCTTGCTTCTCCCCGGATTGCAGCAACTACACGGTCAAGCGGCAGCAAGCCTTCTATTAAACCATGGGTTCAAGGCGGGTCAAGGGTCTGGATTTTTTCCTGCTTTATCCGGGAACACTAAAGATCAGAGACAGCGCCCAGTACAGAGCATTCACCTCTGCCGGGGATGCTGAGGACTAAGTGAACCGGACATCGCCCCGTCCTCCTCCTGCTACATAATGTTCTTATTCATATTCAGTCACATGGCAGTCAGTTTATACTTTTTCAATTGTTCACTTTTGCACTTTTGCACTATCATCATTGCACACAGTCTACCAAAGTATCATTACAATGGTCATTGCATTTCTATGAGGGATTTTCAATTTTAATTTTATTATTATTCTTAGGTATGTGTGATAGTATGTTTATGTGTTTGTTGTGTTATGATTGCCTTGCTACTGAATGCCTAAAATTTCCTTCGGGATGAATAAAGTATCTATATATCTCTATCTGGAGTTAACAGACTGTTCTTGTATTGTTGGTGCAGATTTCAATGCTGTGTGGAACCCAAATATTGAACGGTTGAATGCAAAGGCCACTAGTGATCAGGATCTGGCTACAAATACTCTGAAATCATGGGCCAGCAGCTTGGGGCCTATAGACACTTGGCGCACAGTAAATCCAACCTGTAAGTACTAGTCCTTTATCTCAAGTACACATAAATCCTTTTCCAGGATAGATTTTCTTTTTGTGTCCCCTCAATTATTTCATTTAATTGATAAAGCACTGTTACTTCCAATGACATTATCTGAACATAAAGGGGTCCTTTGCGGCACCACAATTGGCCAGTTGTCTCAACATGCGGTTAGATGGCGCTTCAAAACTTCTTTACTGAAAAATGAATCCTATATCACTCAGTTTACACCAGAATTCCAGATATTTTCAGAAATTAATGTTGGCTCTGTAGAAGACCCCAGGATATTGTGGGACACAATAAAAGATTTTATTAGGAGCAATACAATACTTCTCAGCCTCCCCGGTAAAGTCTACTCCAAGGTGTTGGAAAGTAGGGTTTGGCCGATAGTCAAACCTCGGGTTGAAGAGGAACAATGATTCTGTCCTATTCTTGGAACAACGGATAAGATCTTCACTCTCGCAAGGATCCTGGAGGGAGCCTGGGAGAAGGTCTACAACTGTTTTGTGGATCTGGAAAAGGCGTATGACCGGGTCCCCCGGGAGATACTGTGGGAGGTGCTGCGGGAGTACGGGTTGAGGTGGTCCCTTCTCAGGTCCATCAAAACTCTGAATGACCAAAGCGAGAGCTTTGTCCAGGTTCTCAGCAGCAAGTTGGACTCATTTCAGGTGAGGGTTGGCCAGGGTTGCGCTTTGTCACCAATCCTGTATGTAATATTTATGGACAGGATATTGATATATTGCGTAGTCGGGGGGGGGG
>NC_048409.1:15434808-15465662 GCF_013103735.1 Etheostoma cragini
GGGCTCAGGATCTCATCGCTGCTTTTCGCGGATGGTGTGGTCCTGATGGCCTCATCGCCTGTAACCTTCAGCACTCACTGGATCGGTTTGCAGCCGAGAGTGAAGTGGCTGGGATGAGGATCAGCACCTCTAAATCTGAGGCCATGGTTCACAGCAGGAAACCGATGGAGTGCCTTCTTCAGGCTGGGAATGAGTCCTCACCCCAAGTGAGGGAGTTTAAATAGTTTAGAGTCTTGTTTGTGAATGAGGGGACAATGGAGCTGGAGATTGGTTGGAGAATCGGAGCAGCAGGTGCGGTATTACATTCAATTTATCGCACCACTGTGACGAAAAGAGAGCTGAGCCAGAAGGCAAAGCTCTAGATCTACCGGTCCGTTTTTGTTCCTACCCTCACCTTAGGTCATGAAGGCTGGGTCATGACCGAAGGGGGAGAAGCTCAGTCATCCACGCAGTGCTCGGAGTAGAGCTGATGCTCCTTCGCGTCAAAAGGAGCCAGTTGAGGTGGTTTGGGCATCTGGTAAGGATGCCTCCTGGACGCCTCCCTAAGGTGGTGTTCCAGGCACCTCCAGTTGGTAGGAGGCCTTGTGGAAGACCCAGGACTAGGTGGAAAGATTATATCTCCAACCTGGCCTGGGATCGCCTCGGGATCCCCTGGTTGGAACTGGTTAATGTTGCTCAAGAAAGGGAAGTTTGGGGTCCCCTGCTGGAGCTGTTCCCCCCGCAACCCCATACCAGATAAACAGGAAAAGATGGTTGGAAGGATGGATACTGCTATTCAGCTTGTAACTGGCACACTTTCCCCCTATTATCAATAATACAGCACTCCTGATTGGAGGGAGGCCAATAACAGCTCCATAATGGGAACAAAGGGGAGTTCATCGTCTAAAAGACATTTTTGGTGAGGATGGCTTGTTACTTTTTTCTGACTTCCAAAATGCATTTGGTCTCCCACGTTCCTATTTAACTTTTACATTTGGCCTTTGCCCATCTATCCTATTCAGAAGTTATTTACTGTGCAGCCTAAAAACTGTGGTATGGTATCCAGGCTTTATCAGTTCTTGGTGATATCTGGCTGTGTTGGCCTTCCTTATTGAGAGGATCTGGGTACGCGATTGGCCGGACCCTGCTCTCAACTGCCATAATGTACGGTCTAACATTCCAGAAGTATCTCGCAATCCAGATCATCAGCAGATTCAGTACAATGTCATACATAGGACATATAGGTGTGAAAGGCACCACATGAAAATAATGAACAGCCCTTTATGCACATTCTGCCCAATTAAAGCACAATGCACATTTCTTCACTTGTTTTGGGAGTGCTCTCCTGTTGGTCAGACCTGGAACAATATTGCATCCAAAATTTCCACCTTTAATATTAATGATTAATGTTACCTGGCCTATTACTGTCAATGTTTTGATTATGAATGACCTGTCAGCCTTTCAGCTTTATAAAGCTCAAACATGCTGTGTTCGCTGGACTTACAGCTGCCAAGAGAGTGATTGCTACCCGTTGAAAGCCACCTCATGACTTATTGTTTGTTCGTGGATGCTTTCTTTTTTAGATGTCACATACTCTTGATGGCTCGTGTGGCTGGAGCCCCGGGGAAGACTTTGTAGACTAGGCACAGCATTGCTAAGTCCTCGAAGTCAATGCTGTAGCCTTTTCTTTTGTTTGCGTGTGTGATTGGTCCCTTGTCTTCTGTTTCTGCATGTGTTGTTTTGTCTCCCTTCCTCCCGTTTTTCCTCTCTGTGATTTTTATGTCCCAGTGTGTTGTTTATAACTGTTTGTGAATGTTATGTTTACATTATTATTTTTTATGAATATAAAAATAACATTTTGATTACAAAATAATCCAAAAAACTGTGTATCTAATGTGTTGTGCATCACTTGTAAATATGATTCATTCTTCAATGTATGCAATATGAAGCATCTTTTAGCTGCAAACAGGATATTTTTACTCCCAACTGTTTGCATGACATGCAAGTGAGTGAATTTAGCTAGGATCTTCAGGAACTGAAAGTGAGCCATGTCTCTGCATTGCAACTGATCCAGGCTATACTTTTCAAGAGACTATCCCTGAAGTTTTCATATGCCACATTTTAGCCACAGCTAGGTTAAGTTGACTCCATTTAGAAGATACTGGCTCAGTTTTGGCCACCGAGTTAATAAGTCTTAGACATATCTCAAATTCCAGTTGGTTAAAAATCCAATACGTGTTGGGCATTGTCCTGTTTCATCAGTCATGTAACAGCTTTTAAAACCTGCATACAATATATGACTAAAACAATCTAGACTAACAGCCAATAATTTAAAGGCATTATGACCTTTCAACTGAGAATGTGTGCATAATGTATAATAGTTGACTCAGTCATGAGTCACAGTGTGAAACAGCTGAATAGACATGTATTTCTTTTCTGTACATACAGTATATATTGAGTGAACAGTTTGAACATTTGTACCGTCCTGTCAGGAACATTTATGTCATCCGTAGCTGACTAATTGACTGTGATAAATCTTTGCATTGAAGAAGTGAACAGGAAGTGGGCCACATCTCGGTAGTGCTTTCTCTTGTCATTCAAACATGCTCAGTGGTTGGACAAGGCCTCATTTTGCTTTGCCTCTGGAAATGTTAACTGAAGCAACAACTAATTTTTTTAAACACAAAACACCATGTGTGGCGAGATGAGTGACAGAGGCATAAGCATTGTAGCACTGGTAACACCCTTTGATGGCCCACTGTTCATTCTGTACATGTTATTTGACTGTCAAGATTAGTCTTCACAGATAAATAACCTGTCGTGACAACACCCCTTAAATCTCTATCTCATGTCCCTTGCAGTAAAACCTCCATATCTCTAGTCTCTGTTGCAATATTCATCCATTTAGGGGCTGATCACAGAATGAAATCTGTCACATCAAGTCAACATGGTTGTACTTTTCATTTTAAAGGCTCCTCCTCATGCGACAGAAATTCTTCTTTACCGCTGATTCTGCTATGCTTGTTCCAATCTTGCCTGTTGAGTTTCTATTCTAGGCCTGCCTGACTAAACAGGAGTGTGTTTAACGCCACATCTTGTATCAAGGATTTTCCTGAAAGCACCACAATGAACAGCAATTCAGCCAACCAACAACAGATGTGACTTGAATTTCTGGACAACATATTCTCTTAAATGAGTAACAGGTCTTCTACCCTAGATACACCTACAACACCAGATTATTTGGTCATTTAAGGGCACCAGAAACAAGTTGTGAACATAACATAATGCACACACACAGATGGTAAACTTGTTAGCTACCGGTTACCTATTTAATTGTCCACCAGATATTGAGCAACTTTATTTATTTTTTGTTCCTATGGTCTTAGAATAGTAACCATTTGCCCCAAACAGCACACCACACAGATTCCATTGACAAACAACCAGTCCCAAATCTCAAAAACAGAAATCTTGCGTGATTAAACTTTAGAGTATACAAACATAGCAACAATGGAAGAACTGCGCTTCTTGGGCTGGGCTTCTGCGAGAGGTCGGTGCTCTCAATTCCCGGCCCTGGTAAAACAAAACTAGACAGCATCCTCAGCTGTACTCAGCATTCTGCACAAACAACAGGATGTCAGGTCGTAAATTTAGAACATGTTTAATATTTGTAATTTGAAAATATTAGATAGGCTAGACTTTTGAACAGATTGAGGGTGTAAGAAAACTCACTTAGCAAACCTTACGGAACAGGAAATTCTGGCAATATAATCTTGAGAATCATCCAAAAAATCTAGCCTTTGCTGACCATTGTCGGGAGGGAGAAATCAGGTCCAAAATTTGCTTGATTCTTGTCTTGCGTGTAAATGTGCTGTATTTATATAGCGCTTTTCCAGTCTTAACGACTGCTCAAAGCGCTTTTTACATCTACAGGAAACATTCACCATTCACACACATTCATACACTGTGGCCGGGGCTGCCGTACAAGGTGCCACCTGCTCATCAGATAAACATTCACACACAGATGCACAGCACCGGGGGCAACTCGGGGTTCAGTGTCTTGCCCAAGGACACTTCGACAATGACTGCAGGGGCGGGGATCGAACCACCAACCTTCCAATTGGCAGGCAACCGCTCTACCACTGAGCCACAGCCACCCACGCCACGTGTACCCTATAAACACCACAAGTATAGATTTACTGGACAGTGTGCAATGGTAAAATCAAAGATAGCCACCACGCAAACCAAATTTGTCATAAACATACCAATCACAGCTTTGCATCCCGGACGAGCCCCCAGTTGTCACATACTACTCAGGGAATGTGACAAGGACAGAATCCACTCTATGCAAGGGATTTACTTTTAAAAAAAAAACCATTATTTATTAAACTAAAGTTAACGCAAAACCAACAAAAGAGTATGAGTAGATCAGCAATGAAAGAAGAGGTATTCATGTGTGACATGTGGTGTAGGGGTGTTGATGCAAAAGCAAGTGATGCAGGGGTGATTTCAGCTGTAGGAAAGAAAAAAGATGGTTCATCTTTTATAGCTTATATCCCTCAACTGTAAATATTAGATAAGGTACGGAAGAGCAGAATTGACGCAGTGGTTAATCCTACTAAATACTTTAGAGATGTGGCAACTCTTGAGTCCATTTTATGTGATGTGAATTGTATGCCTTACTTTTAAATAGAGGCAGAGACAGATTGATATACAAAAAAGACAGGGTAGACAGACAGATAAAAAAATACTGACACGCCCGTGTCTGGCAGCAGACAGACACATACACAAAGGCAGGAAAGCAATAGGGACCTACATATTTTTTGCTGCTCTCTTTTCTTTTATCTCTTCGGTATATTTCTTCTCTCTCCCCTTCCTTATTTAAAAAAACCCAAACCTGCTTTGGTAAAGTGCAATACTTTAAAGAACACAGAAGAGAAGCACAAGGAGAGGAGAGATGGAGAGAGTGATTAAGACAGAAATGAGGAGACAGTGTGAGGTAGGGAGAGCTAAATTAGGAACAAAAGACGGGACACCTGGGGGAAAAGTATCTGTGCGTGTGCTCATGCATGTGTATACTTGCATGTTTTTGTGTCTTTGTGCAACTTTACAAAACCCCTGTGAAACCGCAGGCTGCTTAATTCAGTTTTTCCGGTTCAGTCCCTCCCCCTCGTTGGCCTCTTTCTTCCATCCCAATCTGTTTCAGAATCTTTTGGGATGTAATGAACGTATAACAATAGCTAGCTATAGATTGAAGAAGATGTAGTACTTTTAGAAATGAAATAAAAATAAAATATAAGAGTAAACAAATTTTCTTCAAGTAATCACATGTTGGAAACAATTTCTGTTGGTAGCCTAGAATCAAAGCTTTATTTCTGCCCATTGTGATATTGAAAATGTCCCTTTCATTCCTGTAGTAGTAGGGTTTTACTGTAGATCAATAGGACATCCTATCCATTTTCTTCCGGTTTAGATCCTGTTTGGAGATATTTCGGTAGATCCATTAGATATAATTACTTCTCATTTTGTTTGCTGGTAAAGAAAATAATCACTCTTATACCTAGTATCATTAATGGCTCCCTCTCTCCCTCTTAACTCAATGTTATACATCAGTATATGCCTCTTTATTTGTCTTCTTAATATACAGTAAAACACCAATATTGACAGAAATGCTGTATCTCAAGCTAAAGCCAATGCTGTAATAAGAGAATCCTGCACACATTAATACACATTGTGCATGCAGACACGCACAGACAGTTTACAGGAGATATGTAGAAGGATCACCATCATAAAAGAAACATGTCCAAAATTTAAAAACTGCAAAGCAACGCAATTTTTATTACTGTTAACATGTTTTTTCACCATATATAATAATAATAATAATACATTTTATTTGTAATGCCCTTTACATTTCACAGGGAAATCTCAAAGGGCTAATATATATATATATATATAAATATAATAATAATATATAGATATAATATATATATCTGGGTTATCAGCAGAATACTTGAATGGGTAAATGATAATGAAACTGTACAGGGTTATGGCTCCTCCTTGTGTTTATGTATGAGATTGCAAGGTGTTCTCTAGTAAAGTGGTGAACAAAAAACAGCTTAAATCATAAATATTATTTATAGTGTAAATTGTGCAAACTCATTAAAACATTTTTAAAAAACCTGACCTGTCACCCCTTATATGGAGGGTCTTATGAACAACGTCTTCAACTGGCAATACAACTATATCCATGACTGCCTCCCTCTGCTCTTAAAGAAGCAGAAACATTTCAAAAAGCACACTCAATTTGTCTACAGTGTACTGCTAAAGAAACATGTTAATAGAATATTTTCATTTTTAATACACAATTTTAAAATGGGTTCATCTTTGATATAACCTAAAACTGATAACTTTGTACCCATATATTTTGCTCATTTACTGGAGAAGCAGACTGCTATAAACTGTCCCTGTTCATTTGCTTTACTGCCTCTTTACCTAATCAGACTGCCTAGGATATCTTGCTTTTGCTTCAGTCAGTTCAGGTCAGATGTGCCGCAAGTTCTTCAGACTTCATGGCGAGACTTCCAGCTCACATGCTCTCAGACACCTCACTGTATATAGCATGTAAAAGACAGGGATTGAAACAAACTGTAAACAGACACGTGTGGTTTACACACGTGTCCTTTATTAATTCATGCCAACCTTTCTGGTTGAGCAATGTGTTGTACCTTAAACAGCAGTTTATTGGTGTGTGATGAGCTGTAAAGCGTTACAGTACACAGAACAAATCAGACGCGTGTTTGTCTGACAGCTAGTCTGACATATGCATTTTTATTCTTTTTGACTTAATATGTGTTAGCAAAACTCAATAACTCATACTCAATATTTTTACAGATAAGTGTCTTGCTTTTTTTCCTGTTATAAAAAAGAGTAACTCTTTAAAGATGTGCGTGGCAATGGAGCAAGTTCAGTCTTCATATCATGTAGATACAAACAGTTGGGAAACCAGATTTTATTATGTGCACTATAAGAGGTTCTATTTATATTAATTTTTTTCATTTTTATTTTTTTAAATTTCCCTTCATGAAAAAACTCCAAAGTTTACTAAGGACAGTAGTTTTGTCAAACATTATCACATTTTATAGAAGCTATTAAGAAAGTGCTGCCTTTGACCTCGCTGAGCAGTGATTCTTTTACAGTTTAACCTGTCAGCACTGGAATCTGTGTTATTCTGTTTAGTCTTCTGTATAAACCTTGAAAGCATAGTACATAAGATGGGAGAAAAGCTCGACCTTCCCATCAACCAAAAAAACTTCTGTTCCAGAAAGCAAGAAGTTGCTGAAAATTTTAAAGCCTACATTGGATGTTCTCCTGTGTGTTACACTTTTTCATTTGTCTGACTAACACATCGCAATTGAAGATTGGAAATCTGACAACACTGTCAAT
Organism: Etheostoma cragini; assembly: GCF_013103735.1. Lineage (NCBI taxonomy): Eukaryota > Metazoa > Chordata > Actinopteri > Perciformes > Percidae > Etheostoma > Etheostoma cragini. Next base: position 15,442,228 of record NC_048409.1, read on the forward strand.
ATTAATGGTTTTTAATTGTTTTTGTCTGTTTGATCATAGTTACAAGGTGAGAAAGATGGGACATTAAACATTCTTCAGTCCCATAGGTTTTTTCTAAGACCTGTTAATGTTGCTGTGGATGATTTTGATAACCTGTGGGAGCCAAGGACACCGTCTCATTCACAGAGCCACATGATGGGAAGAACTGCTTGACAGTGAAAGTGTTTATGTGCTTATTAAGAGGAAAATAAATTGGAACCAACGTGGTCCATTGTTCTTCAGCACATTAGAATACATTGATTGAAAATAATAGAGAATGGCAAGGAGGTCATTTTTGCAGTAAAAGCGTTTTTTATATCACAGGCACTCTATGCCCTCAAATCTCGTTATATAAAAGTGGAAACATTATTCATCATACAGAATGTCCAGCATTACCTTGTTATAGCTTTAGATTTGTTCATCTACACTACATTCAAAAAGGTATCAAAATGCAAATTAGAAAATAGATTTGCTGAAATGATACACTATACAAATATACATATGTCTTCTTATAACACAGTGGACTATTTTAAAGGGATATACTCTCTGTTTGCCTCATGGATGTCTAAAACAGAAAACACAGAAAATGATTACAGTTTATCCAAGACTCACTCAGTCCACGTTGAGCATTTTTGAGTAATTCAAACTGAGTCAAATGCATTTAAAACATATGTGTTAATGCTTGAAGACCCCCACAAACATCAAATCATTCGGGATTTGCACTCATCTTACAATGATACTTCATCAACGATTGCCATCTTTGCCACAAACAATACAGTAGCATGGTGGAAGAAATGACACACTATTGCTTTAATTACTATTTAGTTGGTCAACGGACAGTATGGTAGCACAGTTGTTTTAAGGGAAGACACTTGTATCATGCTGCATGACGTTTACTTCAATATATATAATTACATGATCAACAATGTACATTTTTATGTCAAAGTTCAAATCTCTGAGTACCTTTTTAATAACCAAAATTACTTGATGTGTTTGGAAATATTACTGGAATAAAAGCAGATATGACCTTTGCCCTTTGTTATACAGTTGGTGATAATGAGTGATAGGGATAAACTACATTATAGTTTATGTATTTATATAAACTTTCACAATTGGTGTTATTTACCTGGTTAGATTTTACAAAAATCAGTTGACTGAGTGAGATTAGGAAAAACTCCCATCATAGGCTCCTCTGGAGTGTTTTTTTTTTAATTTATCAGAGGAAGGGAAATGACATCTGAAACATCAATACAGTATGTAAAACTGGAAAATATGAAAAAAAAGCAATAGAATTTGTTAGCCAAACTGACACCACCAATATAAATGCTTAAAAATGAGCATTCTGTAATAACCTTTCACACCTTCTTCAATTCTATCTTCATCACTTCTTTCTTTTCTTCCTATACTTTAAGTTTTCACCCTCCGCGCTAACCACATATCAGCCCTACATCTTCCCCATGTGTGCAGTTGTGTTTCCCCACCCTGGATCTCTTGCACTCTAGCAGCGATCTCTCCCCGCCCTCACACTCCACATCATCCAGTAGGATCCTGACGCTGCGGTCTGCCTCCCCAAGTGCAGCCCTCTTCATCACTGCCAACGCCGTTGTGAAGCCGAGCTGTCGACACACCACAGTACCTGCTTTGCTGTTGAATAGGTCATCACAAACTGTTCCCCACTCACCACGGATAAAGATCTCCACTCTACCTCGATCTGACAAACCATCGGCGCTTACCAGTCGCACTGAGCCGGCTCGCAGCCTTCTTCCTCCTCTTCCTCTCTTGTGACCACGACCTCTTCCTTGAAGTCTCTTATGTACTTGGTTTCCCTGCCCTGTGCTTTCAAGCTTCTCTCCGAGCCACAGCCTCTCTTCCTGTGATTTAGGCAGCATTGTGTTGATTGGTGGTCTCTGGGGCTTGAAGCCTGATGTCGTTGGTTTTAGGCTCCAATATGGCGGCTGTGGTGTAGTCAGCGCTCCAGGAGAATCAGGGTATTGCGCAGAGGTCAGAGCTATCTGGTGTCGTTTAAGGGATGTTTTGGATGGAGTTAGAGGCTGTTGTGGTGAGGTAAAAGCTGGTGAGGTGGTAAAAGGGGCATACTGACGGGGTGTCCCATGTCTCCTGGTTGGAGGTGTGGTGATGATTGGGGTTTGAGCAATCCTAGAGAAGGCTGCAGTCATGACGGTTGTGAGATAACCTGATGGAGAGACAGAATCACTCTCTTTATTTGAATATATGTAGTTTAAGAATGTGTTAAAGATGCTTATATGGTGATTATGAAACTTCTTCCAGCAGCTGGTTAGCTTCGCTTAGCATAAAAAGAAAGAAAGGAGGGGGTTGGCTCTCTCCAAAGATAACAAAATCCATCTGCCAGCTTGTTAGTTAAGTTTTGGTTTCGGTTTCAGTTTTTTATTTGGTTTGGTTCGAACAGATTATATTCGTTAATGCGTCCGGCAAAAAAAATCATTACACTTATTTTTACACTTAGTTTTTTGTGTAAACATGTTGATTAGTGAGCTTTAGAGGTGCGGTTAGCTGGATTTTGTTACCCTTGGATCTGCTTTCTGCCAGTTTCCAGTCTTTATGCTAAGCTAAGCTAGCCAGCTGCTGGTAGTAGCTTCATGTTAATCGCACAGATATGATCTTTTCATCTAAATCTTGGAAATAAATCAAATAAGAATATTGTCCAACATTTTGAATATATCTTTAGCTAGTACACCAAACTGTTCATTTGATAACATGTTTTACAAAGCTCAGATTTCACAAAAGCGATTTAAAGCAATGTTATCCCTGAAGACAGGGAAAGGAAAGACATAAACACAAACACACAAAGAAAATTGTCCAAACTGAAGCTGATGCAGAACCCTTTATTCAAAATAAATAATGCCAAAGTACCTATTTCAATTTTAGGGAGTGCAACACATAAATAAGCACCATTGATCCTGCTTTAGACTCCTGTACCAGCCAAAGAATATAAAGCAAGAAATAAAGTTGCCATGTTTGCTATTTCCCCTACCTGAGTTTGACCGTCAGTAAACAGAACATGAGCAAAAGTTAAGACATTGGTACACTAACTAACTGTACTTCAATATAAATGTTCCAACATTTCCATTTCCATTTTAGCATTTCATGAGTTGAATACTACTAATATGTTCAAAGACTTAACACATTTTTCTGTTTTTTTCTACTTTTCCAGTGCAAAGTGCAAAGAGTGATGAAAAGTGTTCATTTAATTAAATTTTTATGGATTGTAAAAAGTTTATTTAAATAAGGCTACTTTGCGACAAAAAAAAACTCAATTATAAATTAGATCCACTGGCTATTTTACTGTATTCTTTTTAATATTTTTCTATTTTTTTATCATTTTTCGATTTTTACCATGCAATAAAATACATGAGAGCCACTATAGAAAGCTCATCTCTAACATACTGTGCAAGCTGCAATGAAAGATTACAGACTAGTTTATGTTTATTCTTATGCTGTAAAACTAGTATGGAGCTTTGAATAAATAATGCTATAATAGCGTTAGTTTCTACCCTGCAGTATTTTAAACTGATATTAGACCAAAATTGGCTTCAAAAAAGTAAAACAAAAAGCCAAATCCTATTTACATTAATCCAACTTAGCTGCCAAACCACATTATTTTCTATTTTCTATTTCTATATGATTATTTGCAAATGTGAGTCATTAGTTGGCCTGTGACTGACATTTGTAGGACTGCTGCAGCAATCCTGTGTAATTGTGATGTACAGTTTTCTAATTTAAAAGTGATTTAATTTGATCAGAGAGACTAGTTATACTAATCATTGAAGGTAAGTAAATTGCACAGCATTTAGTTAATTTAGCTATTAGCATGTTAAAATGTAAAGCAAAAACAAAGCGCAGCAGAAGAAACCACCTGGTTTGACACGCGTGGCTTCATCGCGCATCAAGACACGTGTTTGTGTGGGTTTACCGGTGGGTTTAATGTTAGTCCTAACAGTCGATTTAGTGGTTTTGTAAAGAGTGGACCTAGTGGTTGGGTAATCAGTGGAGCTGGCTTGGTAAACAGGTGCACCAGTAGGCCTACCAGTGGGTGTGGTTGTGGCGGGGGTTGTTGCCATGGACATCTGGACAGGTACGGTTGATGGTTTTATTGCTGTTGCTGAAGTTGTTTTTATTGTTGTTGTTGCTTTCATAGTTGGTTTTGTGGGCGCTGGGGGGGGGTTTCTCGTCGTTTTTCGTATTGTCTGTAATGTTGTTTTTCTTGTTGTCGCTGTTGGTGGTGGTAGTGGCATTTTTCTTGTTGTTCTTGTTGGCATTGGTGGTTTTATTATTACTATAGGTGACTTTCTTCTTGGTGGTGTTTTGGTTGTCGTTGTCGTCTTTCTTGTGGTTGTTGTGGGTACAGGCGTGGTGGTTGGCTTCTTGTTGATTACGAACTCTGCAAAGAAAGGAAGAAATAAAGACATGTGAGCAGTGTCAAAAAGCCTATTAAGAAATTGATGTCCATCTCAATGCACATTAACAAGATAATTAGAATTAAAGGCACGACTATTTGAAGAAGTTTTGGTAGAGTACATATGGCTAAGAGTCTAATGTTTCTATAAAGAACAACAACAAACAAACAAAACAAAAAAAACATTGACAAAACTAAAAGTGGAACAGAAGATAACCATTTGAATTACCTTCTTTGGGGTAGAAGTGAATCAGTTTTCCTTTTATCTTTACAGGTGATGGCTTTACACTGCATTTCCCTGGTGCTGCTCGCCTATATGGTCAGGAGAGAAAAGAATAAGCACACACATGCAACCTATTACATAATTTTGAGCTTTGAAGAATTGTTAGTTTATTCTCAGCTATTCTACTTCAACTAGAGCTATACTGGACCGTCTTGGTAACCGAGTTATTACAGCTTTTATCACTTAACCGGTTTAATTACAGCTGGTGAACTTAGTTGCATGTCATACCTTTCTCTCTCTCTCTTCCCATTTTCTGTCTCTCCATGGTAAATTGTTGGGGCTTATCACTGATATATTTGCATCCACGTATATAGCAGTCAATAAGCAACAAGAAAACTCAGTTTAGTTTAGTCCAAGTCTATTACAGTTAGTCACAATGACCAATGTCCCCATTGACCATCAAAGCACTTTCACCAAACGGCCCAATCAAAGTCCTGCTTAGCTGATAGTTTCCTTTCTGCTAAAGTTTATACACTCACAGCTGGCCTCTTAACAATATCGGAAACACCTCTAAGCCACACACACCTGTAGGTATGATGAAAGTGGATGTATTGCTGCAGTGATGTGTTGTAATGTGATTAGCTACCTGGAAGGGTCAACTATCTTGTAGATGACTCCTGCTCTGGCTGTGGCACTCGCGGCTCCTGTGGCTAAAAAATACAGTTCACCTAGAAAGATGGACAGAGGAAAGGGAGAGAGTGAGGCAGATAGAGAGTGGTGGAGAGTAAAAGACAAACAGAGGGAGGTGTAATGAAGGTGAACAGCAGGGAGAATGGGAGGAGAGACAGACACAGAGCAAGAAAGAGGGACAACAATGGCAAAACAGGGGAGATGTTTTTTTTCTGATGATTTTCTTTTTTCTTTCACTTCACTAAGGCAGGAGGAGGAGATTGTTTAAGACCAGCAGCATGTGCACAACCCTCTCCCTGGTGAATCAGCAGTTTCTTTAATAAAAACCAAATTTAAAGTCAAATCGAACCCTCTACTGGTGGTAATTTCACATTATAAATTATTCATTACATGTCATGTCACTAGTTGATGTATTGCAGGGGGATAATGAACCCGGGTTTCCGACGCCAAAAGCCTGTGGCATATCCACCTCATACACCTCAATGACCTCATTAATGTTTACTTTTAATCAAACAATACACTATACATGATACCATGACTGTTTTCATGCTGGTAGGTTACCTGCTTCATCCTCTGCAAAAGAGATGATGTATTTGTAGTAACTGTTGATGAGTTTGGGGAATCTGCAGGTCTGGTCTCTTCCCATGCAGATCTCATTGTACAGCCATTCCCCAGAAGTAACATTCTCCTTCAGAGACATCAGACGCCTAAACAGAAACAAACATAAGCATAAATATATAATATTTATCCCCATAAACACTTTCATACGTACATGCATGTTCACCATGTATATGAAATTCAGCCTGTGCACAATAGCTCCATACAAGTGCAGATTTTGTGTTTTTCCAGCCACACTTCCTGTAATACTTGATGTTGCATTGGCTTCACTGCAGAATTGAAGGAAAAGGTGTGGCTAAATAATCCTCACTCAAAGACAGATCTACAGTTGATAATGCGTTTTTTTATTAGGATTTGTACTGTAATGATGTTGCAATTACGACTGCGACAAAGTAGATCCTGGGTCTCTGCAGTTATTGGCAGAACAAAATGTCTTAAGTTTTGATTTAAAAATGACGCAGAAACACTAACCCACTCATAAAATCCCCAAAGATGTAGAGTCCGTTGAGGTTGGGCATCTGACAGCCTCTATAGATGTATCCTCCCGTCACTGATTTGCCCAACTTGTGGGGGTAGGCAAAGATAGGCAAGATGTCATCTAGACATAGAACAACACACCAGTTTATCACCATGACAAGAAGACAAAACTATAGCAACATACTGCTGTAAACATGCATCACAATCAGAGGCATGTGAAAAGTCACATAAGCCCACAAAATTAAACTAAAATGTAGCCGTAAGCAGCGATTCGCTTGTTTTCTCAATATCAACTTCAAAGTTATTACACACACATGGTCCAACGTCACTATAAAACAGATCCTGCAAGCTTTGTAATGATTGGACAAACAGTGCACTTTGTTTAAAATGCCTACAACTGATTTGACAAAAAATATAACTCTCAATTCAGTGTAATATTTAGCTTAGTCCAGCTCACGGCAATTTGAGAAAAGCAGATGACCAACACAAAAACAATTGCTAATAAAGCCTCAAGCTGCGATTCCAAGCTCAAAGCTTGATTTGTGTCATTCCACATCCAGTCATTGTGAATTTAAAGCGCACCCTAGTGGTCAGTTTGAATGGGACTTGTAGTGTATGTGTGAGGTCATTATATAGACATTTTCTGGAAGTTTTCAGTTGACTGGACAAACATTTAGTCATTTATAGTCTCATTTGCTTTATACTACCTGAAGTTTGTTTGTATTTATAGCACCCCCTGGTGTTCAATTTGATTGAAACTTCCAAGGCATGGTTTAGGTACTTATGAGGACATATCCTGAGAGATTTGTGATGATCATACCATGAATATGGGATTTCTTTAAAAAAATGTGTGAGGCTTTTTTGTAGAGCACATTAAGCTGCACCTTTATGAGAAATTACAGAACTTACAGTGTGGGGGGTGTGGCCTTATCAAAGTTTGCATTTTGAAGCCTTAATTACTGCACCACCACTTGGCCGATTTGGTTCATATTTCTATAGAAGCACATGCACACCATTTCCAGTTATTCCCCCAAGTTTCATGTTTCTAGCTCATTCCAGCTCACAGGAATTTGAGCCGGCGCTAATAATGACTAAAACAGACAAACATAGAAGGGTTCTACCACTTCCTGGTTTGAACCATTATTAAAATTAGCTAAATTTATAGTTAAGAAATTCTCCAAGCTTTCAACAGTGACAGTACATATAATGTAACAAATGTAATCCTTCTCAGTAGTATCAATTGCAAATAGTAAACATGAAAAAAGTGAGTGAGAGCAGCCCAGAAAGAGTCCTCACCTAGCGAGGAGTTGTGACAGAGTTTGCGATCGTAGCAGCTGAAGCCTTCTTTGGCCCTCCATCCATAGTTGCCTCCTTTAAACATGTATCGACAAAGTTAGAGCAACTTCTCAGGGAAAGCTCTATTTTACCAATCTTTTTAAATGGAATTGCTTCACAATCATAGAGTCTATGTTCACAATGCAGTAAATATACTGAAAAAACCTCTAGACTTGCAAAACGATTGTTTGGCTGTAATTAGATGTTTATTTCATGCCTCTTTCAAGTTTCTGCGTGAACAATTCACCCTAATTGTTAGGGAGAAGACTGAGATTAAGCTATGATGTCTGACTCACTGTCTAAGTAGTCTTTAAGAGAACAGTTTTATATGACATGAGTATGAGTAGATAATGACACCCATCTCATATGAGTGTACTATGTCTTATGAAAATGTGAAAAGAATCTTTAACCCTGAACATTCAGTAAAATCTCTCTCTAAAGTGAAATGTTGCTTCAAATTAAAATCACCATACCTTTGATAATAAGGTCCACCTCTTCGTATTTGTTCTGGCCTACGTCACCACAAAACATCCTGCCTCCGCCCCGACCTGTAGCGGGGTCACCGCGGTCAACGGAGCAACGCCACATATTGCGAACGCCAAAGGCATAAATCTCTTCACAGAAAGGAAAAAAGACATTTACAGTACATTCTGACAGAAATAGAACACATCCCTTGTGAGGCTGCACACAAAAACAAAAAAGGCCTATATTTCTGGAATGAAAGGTGATTTTGCATCTTTTGTAGCCGTAAAACATGTTTTTTTTCATTGTGATTAAAAATGGAAGTGTTTACTGAGTTATGTTTTCCTCTGTAAGAAAATACAGCCCCATAGCAGTCCCATATTATGTGTGCTCATTAGAAAAGCCAAAAAAAGTCTACATTAATATTACCAATTGTGCTATTGATCTTAAATATTCCATTCATTTTAAATGTGACCAGACCAGTGTTGTCAGTTAAACGTGTTATTAACGGCATCAACGCAAACCCATTTTAATGGCATCAATTGTTATGTTGCGAGATTAACGTTCTTTTTGGCCTAGCAAACTTTGTAGTTTTTTTCACATGCTGTTACAACAACTAGTAACGTTAGAAAAACTACAAAACCACAACAAATCTTGCTGACAAGACCAAAGTGATCTGTGTGTTGTGTTGTTGTGAACTGAGCTATCATCACAGCACGTCCAATCTGAAATACCACTTGATGGCCAAGCACACAGCTGATGCAAATTCTCCCCCCCTCCCCCCCCCCTCGTCAAAGTATTATTTTCACCCTTTTATTGATGGACAGTGTTATACTTTGTGAGAGATTATCAGCTCTAATTGAGAATGATACCTGGGGAATTTAACACTACAGTAGTCCATTTGCCAATGTTATTTTCAATTTAAAAAAAAAGTTTGTCAAACGCAAACCAATCCATATTTCTATGTTGATAAGAGCATTAAAATGAGAAAAAATGATGGGGAAAAAAAGAAATCAAGGTACATTTAGAATACATAAAAATGTGTGATTAATTGAGATTAATTGCGAGTTTACTATGGCATTAATGCGATTAATAGTTTGACAGCAATAGACCAGACATAATTATTCCACAGATATAGAACGTTTCAAGGGACTTACCGGGTCGTGCTTCTTTTTCTCTCAAGAATGGGTTATCCGAGGGGATGCTGTACGGGGGGCCATCGTCATTGTTGTCAACATCAACACGCAGCACCTTGCCGAGAAGTGTAGACCTATATTCAACAGAGTAGACGAGAGAGTGAGATGGATTTTGAGAGGCTTTAAGACTGAAGTGACTGAGGGAGTCTTCTTTTTAGGCAGATATTAAGAAGACCTTGTCCTGAATCTTTTCTTCATTTTTCTTTCCAACATGTTTCAGCTTTGACCTTACACTCTCCCATCATCCTCTTTTTCTACTTCTTGCAATACACCTCATAATCCTCTGCATTAACTTCCCTGCTATTTATTTTCCATTTATGTTGGTTGTTTATCTTGTTTATCTTTCCCATCTTCATTGTTCTTCATAATGTCTTCCTCTACATCCATCTTATTGGTTACTTTCCCTCACTTTTCTCTCTGTCCATCCATTTGAACTAAATCTCTAAGTGTGTCCTTGTTTGTCTCCTCTCTCTCATTTACTGTGCACCTTTCTCCTCCCTGTGCCCTGGTCGCTCTCACCATATTCCCCTTTTCCACTCTTTCCAATCCTTCCTTTGACTCCCTCTCCCTCACTCTCCCTGTCTCTCTCTCTCTTTCCTCCACATACCAGTGTGTGGCAGTCCGCAATGTGTAGTGTCAATATTAGACTTGGCAGGCTGTTTCCTCCCTTATTCCCAGAACAGCAAATACGGCCAATACACCTCAGAAATAGTAAAAGGGCCAAACTGTAACCGTCTGGAGAAAAGCTGTCAGCGTGTCGATGTCGATAACCTGCTGCTGATAAAATTCATCAGAGGGTTTCCCCTGTCAGCCACAGTTCTGATCAGATTTTTGGGCTGGTTTTGAGATATATAACAGCATGGGTATTCAAGTTTCAACCTCTCGGAGACCTTTTTTTTTTTGGCATGAAGCTTCAATATTAATTTGACTGTTTTAAATGTTCTTAGTCCATAGTCCAAGACATTTTTAACTCCACAATTCACTGTGTAACTCTATTATGCATGACATTCTTGGAACAGTAATATTTGCACTTCCTGCGTTGTTGTCCTTTGGTTGTAATTAACCTTTAAGCCACTGAGAAGTTGATTAAATGAAAATAGAGACTGACAGTTGTAGCTCATAGCTAAATGAAGGGCAAGCCTAGAAAATAATTGCATCCACATATACATTTGCACATGCATGCAGACACACATACATACATGCGACAAAGGTTGTGTGGTTTGAGAGTAGTGTAATGTTTACCAGCACAGTAAAATACACACAATGCCCCGAAGTCCCTTTTTTACAAGCTCCTTTTATAATCTATGTGCATTGCTTTTGGCACAAACTCATCATGCCGCCTCTCCTTGACTTTGACTGTTGGAACTCCCATTGGCACATGCCTTCCACCAGATACTGATGTGGTTCATTATTTTATTTTTAGAGAGAAATTGCACATACATTATGAAGTGAAGCTCTACATATAGTACTTCAAGTATTATTGGAAAACATACTGTATGTCCCTCCTGATCTTTGAACAGCTCATGCACTGCTCCTGCAATAATCTTTGCTGACATGCTTACATCTAGCCCTGTTTATTCAGTTACAGAGGCCCCTTCCAAAAATCTTCAGCACTTTTCATTTCAGTATAATATAGACATAACCGCTTCTGCATAAACCTTCTAGAATGTACAAAAAGTTAATTATTGCAATCGTAATTAAAGAAGTGTTCTACAGGGCATATACAGAATACTTCTTTGTGATAATGTCTGTGCACAAATGACAAATATGTACTGTTGGAATGATAATCTGCGTTATACAAGCAGTTCCCAGCCCAGCAAGCTCCTTAGTTTAGGGGAATTTCCATAATTGGAAGATAACCTGTCTTTAAAAAGCAACAATTTAAAGTTGCAACAGAGTAACTTGACAGCTTTGACGTCTACCTTCTCCAAAACGTTTCATTAGACTTTACTGGAATTTAATTAACGGGAACTCCTTTAGGCAGAACTGCCTGATTTTAAGACTTTGGTATTTTTTAATATACGTTTATGTAGCCGACATCTCAATGCCAAGGTGTCTGGCAAAATTTGCTATGATGAGCACCTTCATAATTTCAAAATTTGAATAGCCTCCAAGAGTAGTCAAAAGGATGTGCTTATTTAACTTTGATACATAATTTTTTTTAAATATATATATATAAAAGGCTAAAGCTTTGCAAGGAGAATGATTTTTCAAACCATCACAGGTCAAACTGTTCCTGTGCTCATGTAGATGTGCAGCTCATTTTCAGATTGGCTGTTAAAATATTACAACGACTTGAAACTTGAGGAATTTAATGTGTTGTGTTAGGTAAATACTGAAGGCAACATAATCAAGCATCTACATTTGTTAAATTATTCTTACTTGTTCTGTGAGTTGCCAAACTTTCCAAATGGGTCCCCAGCTCGACCACCATCACCAATGAAGATGTACAGGTACCCGTCATGGCCAAATAGAAGCTGTCCTCCGTTGTGATTGGATGCCGGCTCTACCACCTCAAGAATAGTCCTAAATCAAGGAGTACAAGTACCAAAACTTACAAATATCCTATTACTAACTACTACTTATAACTAATCAATGTCTATCAACACAAATCTTTAAAAACTCTTTGTTTCTACTTGTGTTTCTCTGACTCTGAACTTCTCTCCCCACCTCTCAGAGGAGTGGTCTAGTTGGTTGTCATCATGTGCTGACAGTGTAAACTCGCTGATACGTATCCTCTCCTCCTTCTTGACAGACACAGAGTAGTACACATAGGCTTTTCTGACTGTGGTGATCCTATGCACGGAAAAGAAGCAGAAGAAGTTATACTTTACACAACCTGTTGGCACAGTGGCCTTCTCCCTTGAGAATTATTCGAAACATTACTGTTGAGGTCTTTACATTATCATGAAAGTATGAACCTTGGGTGTAGGGCTATGCAGAGAAATCCCCTCTCGTCTCCAGCCCATGGTGATGTGAGGACAGCATGGGTGAGGTTGAGGAAAGGACGGTCGATCCTAGAGCCGTTGGCCAGATACACCCACACATAACCCAGCTGCTCCGCCACAAAGAATCGATGAGTCCCATCATTTGCGTGAATCATGGCCACGGGGTTACGGAGCCCATTGGCAACCTCCTGCAAACACAGCTCCAGACATCCTTTAGGATCCTCACTTACCAACCCCAAGTTAGCATTTAGCGCTAGGGACAGAAAAGATGATACAAGAAATGAGAAAGGAAGCCATGAGTAAAACAGTACTGTTAATGGCTCTTTATAAACACACAAAAACATAGAACGGTTTTTAGGGGCTGTATTATTAAAGTGTCAGTGTGCCTGAGATTTGACAAGTAAAACCTAATTTCTTAAAGTTAGAATTAAAAATCTATCTTCAGCAAATATCTGTACTACTGCCAGAATGTGTGTAGGTATGTATATATATATAAATCAAGGCAATCACCTACTTTTGAGTTTTAAACACCTAGTAACTATGCTTCAGTATTCATCATCATTATATAATATAGTATAATATGTCTTAAAAATCATGCGTTTTATAACGGACCTTATTTAGACTGGTCTGCACATGAAACATAATTAGACTGTCTTGTTGCCGCAAGTTCCAGTTCTTGACACTGGGAATTTAGACTTTCTTTTCCTTTTTTTCATGTAGGCTGGAATAGAAGTAATGATAATATAAGTTTAGTGTATCTTCTGAGTTTTTCCTCAAATCAAGCTCATAATTAGATCAGATAAGTTCACTGGTGTGTGTGTGTCTGCTGCCGAACATAAACCTATGTTCCCATACCTGAATTTGTCAACACATTAGGATAGCAGTACTGTTTATCTTTCAGCTCCAGAAAGTCGCAGAACTTTCTGCGATCTTCTTCTATTGTTGCAGTCATGTTGGCAAACTGCTGCGGCCCCCCAGACTCCTCCAGGAGGAGGCTGAGCGTGTACCGACACTGCTGCCAGTAATCGGAGCAGTAATCACCGCACAATCCAGGGAGCATACGCATTGGAGTGTTAGCATCCTCAGCATCATACAGGTGGGCGGCGTATGGAGAACACTCCTGCACAAGTAAAGATGATTAAACAACAGAAAAATGGAAAATTCTCCTATAATTAAGGTTCCGAGGAAGCCATAAATGCAGACATTTTGTGTAGATACTTTTCAGTGTCTATACTATTAAAATGTCTTCCAGCGAATGTGTTTATTTCAGAGATAAAATTAAGGACATGTATGGATCATATAAATATAGAATTTGTGCACTTATTCCACCGCAGCTCCTCACCACCTCACTGGTGGTGAGGACTGGACAGGCCTTGGTAATACACAGGCTGTGTGAGTGCAGTCTGGTATAAATGGATCCCAGGAGCAAGTCACAACCACACTGTCCACACCCAGAATAGTAAGCTGCAGGCACAGGCAGGCACGACAGCCAAACCATTATGTGGTCGACTTGTGCTCTTTAACTCAATGTCAGATCATCTCTTAACTGATCATCACCAGGAAACGGAGCCCAAAGCAAAAAAAGCACAAGATCACTCTTCTGGCAGAGTACAAATGAACAACCAAAGCGTCTGGTTTTAGTATCTGTGTTTTGTTTGCCCATTGCCAATTTATGAGTTCATTTTTCCAAAGGACGTTTTGGGCATTTTAGCAAAATTAAAAACTAACTGCATATAACAAGTTTAAATAATTTAGCACACATCAGAAGAACTCTGATTGACAGTCCCTAACATCCCGTGGACAGACAAATACACATGAAACTAGAACCTTATTTGTACACCTACACATGCAAACTGTGTGCGGGACCCTGAATGCATGCTTGTACTATACCTGTGTCTACTGCTCATGAATCATTTCCACTTTTACTTCTTTGTGCGTGTCAAAGTCAAAAATCCCCATTAAGTATGACACATTATTAATTATGAATGCAATAGAAAGATAGAAAAGGAAGACACTTATATGTCCATGAGTGTTTAGGTGACTCCAAGTTTGTTATACATGTCCATGTGTTTTTCTTTTACATTCATAATTTCTGACATTATTCAGTTTGTGTCAGGAAGTCCTATTTATTTTGTTTTAAGGCATCTTTGTAATTGCAAAATAAATGTAGAGATTTACTGATTTGATGATTTTTTATTGTGCAAGTAATCACTCATAATGACCCCATACTGAATGTAATAGCATATACAGTAATTATTTTCAGTTTCAATTTTAATAACAGATAGAAAAGCTCTTATATTCCTGTCCACTCTCGAGATTTGATCTTCCTATATTGTCCCATATAGTATCAATGTTGAGCCTGCCGGAACCACAGGACGTGTGTATTTTCAGGTGTTTTCTTGGTGCTCCGTATCAAGGAGATCGTATTCTCGGTTTGGTTTGTTGGTTTGTTGGATTTGCTGGTTTGTAAGTACTGTAAGTAAGTCAGTAAAATGTATTTATACAGCGCTTTTCAGAGCCAGGGCCACAAAGTGCCTTATACTGTGCATAGACAATAAAACATAGTAGAAAATAGTCTAAGAAATGAATAAAGTACAAATAAAACAGATACAATTATTACTAAATAAAAGACGTAGGTTTCCCAAAAGCTAGCCTGAACGAGTGAGTCTTTACTTTCCCCTTAAAACAGTCCACATTAAGACCTAATGCTGGTTGGCAGAGCATTCCAGAGTCTGGGTGCCATAGTGGCAATGGCTCTATCTGCATATGTCTTCAGATAAGTGCGTGGCGTGGATAGCAGATTTTGGTTGGTAGACTTCAGAGACCGGGAGGGGGTGTGTAGGTGAAGTAGGTTGGCAAGATAAGAAGGGGCCTGATCCAGTAGAGCCCTATAGGTTATAGTGAGAATTTTGAATTGGATCCTGTTGGTTACAGAAAGCCATGGAAGGGAGCAGTGTAGAGGGGGGATATGGGTGGGCCTGTTTGATCTAGTAAGTAGGCTAGCAGCAGTGTTATGAACGGATTGCAGACGGTGAAGGACACTTTTGTTTGCAGAATGAAACTCGGTGGAAGGTTGAAGTATGGGCCAAGGAAAAGAATATTACATTTGGGAGTTGATCCGAATCGTAGGAAGATACAACAATCATTTTTCCCTTTCATTAACTTTGCAAAACAGGGCATGGTCTTGGTGGAGGTCTGCACCCTTCTAATTTAATATATTATAGATCTGGCATTGTTTAATCCCTTTAGTCAAGCAAAAACTATTATACTTTGTCCTCATGCTCCTGTTCTACCTCAAAAGAAACCCTAAAATTAACCAAAGTTGAAATAATAAATAAATCGTTGTTGACCAAAAAAAGTAACTAACTAACTATAACTTTGTTAAATCACATGAAAGTACATGCTGGGCAAAGATCAGAGCCTTCCTGGGAACAGTTTTGCAGGGCAAAACAAAAGCTGTGTCTGAGCTGCCGGTTCTGGTAATGAAAGCAGTTTCTGGAGCAATGTGGAGCAGAGGGAAGCCTCATTGACCGCATTCATACTGCTTCCTACAGTTGGATGTTTCTTCCCTATTGTGCAGTAGGACACTGTATAATAAGGACGCAAAAAGCATGCCAATGTCTCATACTATGGTGTCTGATAGTGTTTTATTCAGGAAAATGGGAGACATACAGTATGTGTAAAGTCATAACTGGTCTATGGCTACATTGTCTTTACTTATCCTGTTTGACCCACTGAAGTTGCTCTATTGTCAGTTCTTTTTTTGCCCCTACTATAATAGGATAGGATAAATGCATGTAAGTAAGAACATCTGGTCCCTAACAATGCAGCCACTTCAAACTACTATAATTTGGTGGTAAAGCTGTACAGTTTAGAATAAACTAAAATTCTGTAAATAAAAATGACTCCCCATACTGCACTGAAAAGGTCTAAATGGTGTTGTTTTTTTATGTTCAACAGAGTCATGGTAAGCAGATGGCTGGTAAATGTGTGAACCTGATAGAGATAAAGAAAACAATGAAGAGATGTGATTTAGATGTGTTTTCTACCTAAAATTCTCCTAATTTAACTAAATCCTAACTGGAGTCAGTTAATCAGGGAATGCAAAGCTTCAGTAGCTGTGATTTTGGTGACATGAGAAAAAGAAAAAACATTAGATTTTCAGATGATGCGTGCCTATGCCTTTAAGATTTGTTGTGGTCTTAAAATGGCCTTAGGTGGGTTTTGTTGTTTTTAATTTTTAACTGTTTAATTTACTCTTATTAAAAAGGCAGTTATAACACACATACACACACACAAACACACACACATTTCTAATTTCCTAATACAGTTTTACATTTAAAAACTTTTCGACTTCAGTTTCAGTCTTGGAGTTTATTGATCTCCGTTTAGGTTTCTCTTCCTGTTTTTCAGTTCCTTCAGTGCCCTCCTCTATCTTTATTTATTTTCACTGGTTTTCTCTCTATATCTATCTATCTTGCTTTTCCTTTCCTTCTCTTCTCTTTCTGCCCCTTTCTTGCTTGAACTTGACATACTGTATCCTGGACCCCTGGCTAGGGGAGGAAATGATTGTTTGTTTAGTTAGTTGAGCTTAGGGATGATGACAATCTCCTTCCTTTCTCCCTGACACACACACACACACACACGCACACACGCATTTATTCACACATGCGCACACACACGCACACACACACACACACACACACACACACACACACACAAACACACACACACACACACACACACTCTCACTTATTTGTCTCTCTCTCCATCTATCTGTCTCTCTCTCTCTCTCTCTCTCTCTCTTCACTTTCTCTCTGAAGTCAGTGCAGGAAGCTCTGTAACAGAGGGCTCAGTGTGGTGGCTTTACCCAGGATAAGTACCTTGGCACTGGGTTGATTTGACCACCTCCAGGGCATCTCTTACCTTTTATTTTATATTGAAATATATTTAAAACTCAAAGAATGAACAGCCACACCATGCAGTGTTATGGTCCACATTATTTGACTAACCCTGTAGTAAAAATGTTTGTTAAATTTGAAGATTATTGCGCCCGTTTAATGAATTGATAAATTGTATGCCTGTAATCAGTTTCGGAGCTTGGTAACTAAAAGTACCTAAGCATGTAATGTTGTGAGGAACCCTACTCTAAGCTTTACATATTTACATTGTTCAGGACTCTGGCTTTATCTCACTCAAATGAGACTGTTGTAAGTCGTATTTGCGCTGCAGCGCTGTCATTACACACAGTCTGCGCTGCGTAGAAAGAACCACATAATTACCACAGTTATATAAACCTATATTTAGGAGTCAGATGAGCTGTCACTGTCTTAACATAGCCTATGATGCATTAAACTGCCAGGAAGTCTTTCAGATAGTTTTTCCCATTATTTGAATGTGTGATTTTTAAGTGTTATTTACTGGACGGACCTCAGCCCGTTTCTTTTGGCTTCTGCAGAATGAAGATTTTATCTGATGTAGCCTATATGAGCCGGGACAAATTTGTGCTCCGCCTATCATTCAATTTGCACTCACCATCTGCATGAAGTTAGTGTGCAAAGTAAGCATCTAATTGCATCAGTATGCTGAACTGGCTTTAAGGCTAGTAAAGGAGAGGTGGATCTGTTTATAATTAGCATCAGAAAAAAAATGGAAACGTAGTGATAAAGAAAAAAACAAACATTACCAAAACATTACTGCTTACGTTTTTCATACTTACTTGCGCATAATGTGTTATTCACTCATCATTGAGATTTCCATAGAATTGAGGCTATTTCAGTTTTCTCATCCACATCTTAGGGCAGAATAGGGAGCTAAAATGCTTGAAAGCTAAGGTGAAAAACACTCAGGTTCTTCCAGATCTTCTGATGATGTAGTTAAACCTTTATATTGTAAATGTGGGATTACCCAAAAGGAAAAAAATACAGTAAATGTGTTGTGTAATTGTGCTGATATTTATCCAGTAATTCTGCTTCGTGGTCTAGAGTCCAGCTGACACACTCTTATGAGGCAGAAGATGCTATGACAAAGTTTTCCAGGAACCTGGAAGAGATGAGTTTACTCTATTCTGGTTTACTTGCACACATGAGCAAATGTAAGCGAGTAACTTTGTGTGTGCTGTGCACATTTTATCCCATATGTACCACTGTATCATAAATGCACTTTCAAAGTTTCCCCTTAAGGGATTTCCTCTAGATTTAGTTGCAACGTTCAGTCCTATTATGTTCTTTGTTTCAAACCAAGTTTATTGCACTGCATCATTTGGGCTTGTTTAGGTTCATAAAGAATGCATGAACAATACTTAGACTGTGATTTTGCATGAGTAAGTGCTGTGGAACAGATGCCAACCTCACCATGTAGCCATTAAACCACATGTGTTGATTACTGTTGAGGTTCTTACTCACAAACCACACCACATTTTTGTTAAGAGTAAGACAGAAAGTTAGATTTTCAGAGTGGTGGTTATAATGTTGGCCACTGAAATATAAATAATACTATTCTTTCCTGACAAAAAAAACACATTTAAACAAACTGCTCAATGCACAGTGTGCTCATCTTTAAGACTTCTTACGGTGTAATACCTTGGATACAAAAACCAGGTTCCCGAGTTGGGACTACAAACATCTCATGCAACACCTTGCATGAGAGACATATTTAGGTTCACAAACTATGGGACTGTAGGCTCTACTGAGTAGTCACTACTCAAAGTAGCTAGAGTGACACATGGAAAAGTGGAAAAGATTTATGTGAATCCCACTGTAAAAATGGCTTGAAAAATGGTGACAGGTGCATATTTCTGGTATATTAGATTAGTTTCTGTACTCAAATGCAATTAATTACAAAGATTGTCCCTTGAACATCTGGATGTCCAGGATAAGGAGAGCATCGCCACATAATCAAACATAATTATAATGATTCAAATAGTTAAGTGTTTTGCTTACCTGGCAGAGGATGCTGCGTATGTACTTGGCGCAGGTCATGTAACCTGAATGGTCAAAATTGTCCATGATGGTGTAAAACTTGACTGATATCTCCTCGTCTTTTTCCAGATCACAGCATCCAAATTTAGAATACTCCTTACAGAAGACCAGTGGCTGCCGGGGCTCAAACGGAGGCTTGTAGTCCAAACACTGGGGGTGACAGCACCCCCGCAAGGCATGGAGGAGCAACAGCAGGAGCAGTAGAAGGAGGTGAGGTAGGACAGCCTGATGCAAATTACAAGTTTGTAGGGTCATGTTGTGAAAATGCTGCCTTTTAGTTCAGTGTAGTTTGGCTCTTGGCCCAATAATTCAGCAAATCAAAGCACTTTGGATTTGATATTACACTCTAATGTGTGAGAAGATTGAAGACTTGTTGTAAGAAAATGCACATGTTACTTTGCCACCGGCATCTGTGAAGCGCAGGTATGAGACTCAAAGTTAGGTTTTCTGAAAGAGTTTTTAAAATTCATGTGGTGTCTCGGGCCCTGCACATTCAACCAACCCCCGTGTGTGTGAGTGTGTGTGTGTGTGTGTGTGTGTGTGACTGTCAAACACACTGACCACCCAGCATCACACCTGTCTGCAAGTTGGCCAGAGACCTACAAAGCACTCAGAGTCCAGGCATTATGCTTATATGGCAAGTAGGGGTCAAACTGATCCAGGTCCAGTGAATTCCTTTGATGGTGAGATGATCTACAGTTCAGCTGTCCGGGTGGTGTGTGGAGGATGGCAGAACCAATGTCCCAAAGTCCTGTTCATGTGGAGAGTTTGCAGTTCTTGTCACTACAGTAGTATCATATCTGCAAAAACATCTGTGGATCACAACACAACTTCTTGGAAGAAAGAAAGTGTCCAAATCTTAGTTACTGAAACTCCATTTCAATCAAAAATAGGTTATTTGCTGGATGCTCCGCAATCCTCAAAAGAGAGAAGCCACATTGCTGAGAAGCAGGGACGGAAATTTAGACTTGCACCTTCAGCCGAAGTTTCTGCAAAATATTGACTTCCAGCTTGAAGTCACTTGGAGAGCCTCGCTGTGTTTGCTCTGGACATGTGCTCATTTGCTGCAGCCGACACGAGCCATACATACAGAGAGCAGGAGAGAGTGAGAGAGGTTCTTTCATTCAGAGACAGAGCCACGCTGCAGAACTTAGCTAAGTTCCCTCCCTCCTCGTTCTCTCCTCCTCCTCCTCTCTTCTTTTCATTTGCTCTTTCACTCTCCTACAAAGACACAGGCATTCCTTCCCATAGCATGTGGTCTATATTTCTCTGAAGGGTCTGAAGACTGCTGGAAACTGAATTGCCTTTTTGGGATAAACAAAGTTGTTTTAAGTGAATTGAATAAAAGGAATGCAAGCATTGTAGGGATTGTGAAGATGTTTTATTATATTCAGTTTGTTAAAAGTGTTTAAAAGTGCTACTATACTTACTTGCGCATAATGTGTCATTCACTCATCATTGAGAGTTCTATAGAATTAGGATCGTTTCAGTTTTCCTATACACAATTTGGGGTAGAATATGATTCATAGCAAAAACATTCAAGTTCTTCCAAATCTTTTGGTGATGTAGTTAAACCTTTAAATTGTAAATTTGGGAATGCAAAAAAGGGAAAATAATCTGCAGTAATTATGTTGTTTAATTGTGCTATTATCTATCAAGTCATTCGACTATAAAGAAACAGGCATTTCTTCCCATAGCATGTGGTCTATATTGCCCTGAAGTTGCAACTTTCCAACTCTCCTCCCTCCCGGCTCTCCCCGATTCAGCATTCCCAGACCTCCTTTCGTGTCTACCATTTCCAGACTGTGTGTGTGTGTGTTTGTGTGTGTGTGTGTATGTGTGTGTGTGTGTGGGTGTGTTAGAGTGTGTGTGTGTGTGAGTGTGTCTTCAGATGATTCAGGACGTGTGCTGGAAGTAGAGACCAATGGATTCTCCAGGCACAAATCCAAATTTTTGGTATAAAGAGCAGAGCTGGCCAACATTTGTATCTAATTGCATTGCTTAAAGTATCTGTAGCTGCATTATCTTCCTTTCGAATCAGCACAGAAAACTGTCTAATAAATAACTTGAAATGTTATGGGCACTTAAAGTATGTGCTCTTTATTACACTAAATTTGAATATTGTAATTTTCTAATAACTTGAAATGGTTTTAATCAATATTTTACATTAACACTGGATCACATCAGAACCAGTATAAGGTTTATTCCCAAGTAGCTTTTCACATTCAAGGAATTTGCATAGGTATTACTGCAACTGTAGTACTTGCAAGAACCTTAAATATAAATTAGAAATTTAAATAAAAAGTGTGTAAAATATGTCTTTTCAAAAATGTAAAAAGCTATTCAGTGTTTAAAAAAGAGGATAGAAACACGTCTGTGTGTGTGCAAGCGTGCGTGTATGCGTGTGTGCATGTGTGAGGGAGGGACAGTCTCATCTATGTGTGTGTGTAGACATACCGCCACCATCTGTGTCTCATTATTGCCATCCACCTTTCAGATCAGAGAGTGACTCCCATCTGGCTGTCTGTCAGACACTTTATCACTCTGCACTCACAGATAGAAACATAATCCACAGCCAGACGTTCCCTAGACAAAAAAAGATCAATGGACCCTTATCATGTTATGTAACTTCATGGTTCATTAAAGTTCTCAAAGATTAACTTAACAAAGTGTTTGTTAAGTGTACACTTTCTGAAGTTGTTTTGGAATTTGATTAGGACAATAGACAAATACACCAAAACCACAAGCTTTCTGGTTTACTCTTCATAGTGGATTCCCCGTGTGTTATTATTAGCAGTTTCTGGTGCTTCAACACACAAATGATAACTGCAAAATGCAATTCTAAAGTTGTTAATTAAGTTAATCACGGATGGAATGTCAATATATCAATAGTTAACCACAAGCATTATGACCTAGTGAGAACAGTATCTAAATCATTTTAGAGCTTTATGCTGAGTTTCACATCCGAAATTGACCAAAGTTACGAAGCCATGAGAAGATCAGCTAAAACAAGATCAGACGTGTGCCACGTAAGACCTGAAAAACATGCAGTAAGCAGTGTTTATACTTGTAAAATGTGCTAATCTGTAGAATGACTGAGTCAGCCTGAGTCAGTCTTTACGGGAAAACACACACACACAAACACACAAGCATACACACTTTAATACAACTGTGCTAAGCAACTGAGCACACTGACTCTCAGCGCTTCTTCTCTTACACACATATACTGTAAGTGAGCAGTTGTTGTTTCCAAATCTTAAGGTCATGTCTTGGCAATGAGTTCACCCTAAGGACAGTTAGTCATACCACACTCACACATATGCACTTTCATTGTCATAGTACGTACTTTTTTAATCTAGTTGCATTCTGTCATAACTACTCTGTGATCTAACACTATTTGTATCATATTTGATACACAGGTTTCTGAGATCTCTACATCACCAAGTTCAATAATGACCTGACACACACCTATTGTTTGAAAGCTGGCGCATGTTAACTGCCCTCTTGTGGATTCTCAGTGTAATGCAGGATGTAGAGGACTACACACATATCCCCTACCCAAAACCTCCGACCCCACTACATTTTTGTGTGCTAAGGTAAAACTAAAGTTAAAAAAAAAAAACTGATACTTAGAGAGCAATGTTTATTACTATTATTATTTTCCTCTGCCTTCCTCTGGTGCCTGAGCAGTACAGATCTTTAATAAAAACACTGCTGTGTGTGTGTGTGTGTGTGTGTGTGTGTGTGTGTGTGTGTGTGTGTGCATTATCAGATTTCTTAATTTTAATAAATATATTAAATGCAAATGTCCCTCTTTTTCACAAGTCAACCAACACAAGGTCAAGTAAAAAATAATTGCAATAGGTTTAATGCATATTACATAATAGCAATTCAACATGGTCTTTCTTCATAATATTATTTATTTATTTAACACTTCTGGCTTTTACGTACACAAAGCATTGTGGATGTCCATCCATCTTCATCCATCTTCGACCGCTTATCCGGTATCGGGTCGCGGGGGCAGCAGCTCCAGCAGGGGACCCCAAACTTCCC